>NW_006921660.1:7119988-7186392 GCF_000298275.1 Orycteropus afer afer
TCATATTGTATATAGTTTTCTGAGTAATGAGGGAAGGAAAAATACTTTCTACTTCCTCTCAAATATTTACAACATTGTACATATATATTTCATTTTCAGTTTCTCTATGTTTTTTCACAAGTCTGACATCATATCAATTTTACAAGAAGTTCTAGAGGAAAATTGATCAGATATTATTTCATGGCATGGTTTTAGATCTCTCTGTTCTTGGCACTTGTATGTATCCAGCTGATGTCTACCTGAACCACAATATAAAGTAAATCCATGCCTTTTAATCCTTTTCATAGTAGCAAATTTTGTTCCCACCCCAACAGTACTGATAGCAACTTGTAATTATCTTATTTAAATATTCATATACTTATTTATTTTCCATCTCTCTCACCACCATATAGCAAAGATCTATGAGGCCATTGTGTCCTGAACAGAGTCCCTGGCTATAATAAATTAGTGAATGTTGCTAAGGAAGTTTTGTGTCTTGTCCAAGGTCACAAAATGGATTCATCTCAAAATTATAATTGGAAGAAACAACTCTGTGGATTCCAGTCTGGCACACTCCTCTCCTCTGCCTTTCACACACAATTAGCTTGAGGACACTAAGAATTATCCACAGCTACTAGTAGGCTATTGACAGACTAAAGACCAAAGGTAGAAACGTTAGCAGAAGTGTGCTAATGCTTTGTCAAAGACAGAATAGGTGGTAACAACTGTCAATTTCATATATATGAATGTCTGGAATAATCATGTCATTTTTGTTTCGGTATCAATCCTTTCTGTTTTAATTGACCCGCTGCTCCATATTAGGAGGTAGAAAGCAAGACTTGGAAGCTACCTTGAGAAGTCATTGTATCCTTTCCCTGCTCTAATATTAGCGTCCTGCTGTGCTCAAAAAGAACAAATTGGAAACAAACATTACATACTAGTCTATCTTTCTGCATATTTAAACCCTGTGCTACAGTATACATCATATACTACTCACAAAAAATTACTCATTGAAGCAATTATGCCCTAAAGAATATCCTAGGGACTAAAGGAACAAAGGCAACATTCTGAGCAAATATCTTCCTTTTATATCATATCTTACTTAGACAGTAGAAAATTCTTGAAAGGATGAATACAATTTGCTTTAAACATGCTAAGTAATAGATTGGCAGAAATGAACTTTTATTTACTTGTTTCTTAGTGTTTTATTTTATTTCAAATAAAATGAGTTGCCATTTTAATTGCATATATAGCAGAGTAAATATTATATTGCATAAATGTTTAATGTTTCAGCACTATTTATAAAATTTCCCAGTAATATATTAGACAGTGTTTCACTGCTATTCATAAGGTTTTCACTGGCCGGTTCTTTGAGAAGTGGATGGCCTCTTCCTTCTTCCAAGTCTGTCTTAGTCTGGAAGCTCTGCTGAAACCTGCCTACCACTGCTGGTATTTTTTATACTGGTGGCATATCCTCCAGCCTCACAGCAACATGCAAGCCACCACAGTAGGACAAACTGACAGATAAGTGGCGGAATTATCAATGAACGTTTAAAGATTATATAAAACCATACTTTAATAGTATTATTTTGTAAATAAATGAAATCCAGTCAAATTGCTCATTTTGATGCACATTTCCCTTTCCAAAACCAAAACCAAATGCACTGCCGTCGAATGGGATCCCACTCATAGCAACCCCTCCTTGGGTTTCCAAGGTGGTATCACTGTGGAAGTAGACTACTCAACCTTCTTTCTGAGCATTCATTTTATGATTACTAAAAAATATAAAAGTTATAAAATCAGCCTTGTTTCATGAAGAAAACAACTATTACAATGCAGTGTAAGTTTTCTTTAATGATAAACGTAAGATTCATCACCTCTTTAAATAACTTTGTCTTAAATTTCATGGCCTTTGATTAGAACATAAATACAAATGTCATGTCTGAAAACTGCATTTTCCAGTGAATCCAAACCATTCCTCGTCCTGTGCCTCTCATCACCACCTCTATCCCCAGACAGACATTCCCATTCATGTGGGTAAACTGTATGAGGAAGCAAGTAGGGATCAAAGTAAAATACAAAACGGGCATTATAGAATATACTAAAGATCTCAGTTTTTCTTCTTCTTCTTTTTATTTTTTTGGTCACAAAGAATGATATGTAAATACTGGAGTGAAGTGCTGGTGACCTCAAAGTACTGAGGGCAACAGGATATGGACTCTAATGCTTGGAAAATTATGGTCCCTGTTCTTTTAAAGCCCAGGAACCATTCTGTTTGTCTAATAATTGTCATATTTCTCAACCACTAAATCACAGGATGAGCAATGAGTAGCACCATAACAATGTTAAAAAAAATCCATTACGACATGACATTTGCTGACCCTGCTAGTTGAATTAACAGGACTATTTTTCCTGACTATTCTGTTCCTTTCTTCTAAAAAGGGAAGAGATTGATTTATGAAGATGTTTCTAAAATAGTATAAAGAAAAAGGGGATTTAAACTAATTGATGCATGTAAAATCAGAGTTGTCACTAATACATAATTTTGTGGTGAGGCAAATAAACCTCAAAAAATTCATGAGTATGAACTATATTACATGATATTTCTCATCTTTTATGGCAGAAGAAGTATGGAAACACTGGTTTAACTGTCTTTTAAAGCAGAAATCTGCTGTTCTACTACATATTCATTTGAAAAGAAATCTCTCCTCTCTCTTGATGTAACACTTGCCTCTTAAGTCTTACAGATTAACCTGCTACTGTACCATGGACAAATTGTCATGGTATCTGAAGTGATTTCTAACCCCCATACCCTCCTTCTGCGATTACTAAGTTCATTATGCCTATAGTTCAATGCTGTCTTTGATCTGAGGAACACAGAAAAAATAAATAAATAAATAAGCTTCTGAAGAATTTATTAATGACTTTTCCATCTGGAGATTAGAAGAGCAAAGGCCTGAGATATTGCTAAAGTCTTCATTTAAATGTATTGTCTCCAGTGACCTTTATTTAGGGAGCTCTGGTGGCATAGTGCCTAAGGCATCTGACTGCTAACCAGAAAGCTGGCTGTTCAAACTCACGACCAACTCCTCAGAAAGAAAGTTGGTCAATCTACTTCCGCAGTGGTACTGCCTCGGAAACCCAAGGAGGGTTTGCTATGAGTCAGATATGATTCAACAGCAGTGACTTTGGTTTTATTTTTGGACCCTTATTTATCTGATTGTGGAAAAGCAGTTCCTATTTACTGAAGTGTTTTGTAATATTTAAAACACTAATAGTACAACCTAAATACGTGTTTCAAACAAGAAAAGTCTTAGTTTCTCTCTTACTGTGATGTTCATGAAATACTGTTGTTGTTGTTATGTGCCATCGAGTAGGACTCGACCCATAGCGACCCCTCTTTGGGTTTCCAAGGCGGTATCACTAAGGAAGTAGATTACCCAACCTTCCTTCCAAGAAGTGGCTGGTGGGTTTGAACCACCAGCCTTCCGGTTAGCAGTCAAATGCCTTAGGCACTTGACATCTGGAGATTAGAAGAGCAAAGGCCTGAGACGTTGCTAAAGTCTTCATTTAAATGTATTGTCTCCAGTGAGAATCAAGGAGTCCTTGATTTCTATCTATGGCACTATGATATTTTTCTTGTCTCCTTTTACTATGTTTTTAAATTATTACTGTCTTTTTGTCATTGCTGCTATTATTAAGCCTTGCTTTACTTTACCTCTGTCTCACTTACTCATCATGTGTAATAATCCATCATGCATAGACAGGCAATGTAGCACAATGCTTTTGAGCCAGTCTGCATGTGGCCAACAAACTGTGTGATGTAACACAAGATACTTAACCTTTCTATGGCCAAAGTTCCTCTTATATACAATGAGGTATTCACAGTACCTCTCTTACAGGGTTTTTATGAAGTTGTATAAACCAATGTTGGCATATAACGAACTTCATATGACTTTTTAATGAATTTTTTTTTAAAAAAAAGTTACTATACTTCCTTCTGGAACTAATTTAAGATAACTCAATTAAATCTTCCAAGACTAATCTAAACACACTATTTTTAATTATAATTTCTGAATTTATGTTCATAATCTGAAAGTAAAGAGTACCTGAAACACTTACTGATGAAGATCAAAGACGATAGAAAACAAATGGACCAATAAGCAACATCATGATAAATGGAGAAAATATTAAAGTTGTCAAGTATTTCATTTTACTTGTATTACAATCAACACCCATGGAAGCAGCAGTCAAGAAATCAAATGATACACTTCATTGGATAAATCTGTTGCAAAAGACCTCTTGAAAGTGCTAAAAAGCAAAGATGTCATTTAGAGCACTAAAGTGTGCCTGATTCAACCCACTGTGTTTTCAATTCTCTCATATGCATGTGAAAAGTTGAACAATACATAAGGAAGATCAAAGAAGAATTGATGTATTTGAATGATGGTGCTGTTTAAAAAAACAGTGAATATACCATGGACTACCTGAAGTATAAGGAGCTCTCAAGTGGTTAAGGCTTTGGCTGCTAACCAAAAATTCAGTGATTGGAACTCACACGCCATTCACTCCTCCAGAAGGTTTAAAGCCTAGGAAACCCAATGGGGGTTGGTATGAGTAGGAATTCACTTAATGGCAATGAGGTTTTTTTTTTCTTTTTTAGTTTTGGCCAGAACAATGAATAAATCTTTCTTGGAGTAAGTACAGCCATAACGCTTCTTAGAAGTGAGGATTCAGAGACTTAGTCTCACATAGTTTAGACACGTTATCAGAAGAATCCTGTCCCGGGAGGACAACATGCTTGGTAAAATAGAGGGTCAGCAAAAAAAGAGAAGGGCCTTCAATGAGATGGATTGAAACCGTGGCTACAACAATGGGCTCAAACAAAACAACAATTGTGAGGATGTCACAGGGCCAGGCAGTGTTTTGTCCTGTTATACATGGAGTTGCTATGAATCAGAACTGACTCAATGACACCTTGTACATATTCTTATAATATGTTATCTATCCATGAGACCCCTCCATAAGTTTAATTCATTAACTGTAGTTTGAATGATATTGCACTTTAAATGACATCAGTGAATGCTTGTCAAAAGCCTCCTGAATGCACTGGTCTGACAGACAGGTCTAAACTGATAAATAAAAAGGCAGTCTTTGCCCTGAAGTAACCACATCTAGTGAAACTGCACTCACAGCTTCTAAAGAATCTCCTCTTATATTTATTAAATCAATATTCAAAACATTATAACTGCAAAGGGCCATAGTAATTATGATAGTCTCACTTCACAAATGCAGCAATGAAACCTTTACAAAAGCAGTGATTTTCCTCAAGTTCACAAATATATCTAGAAACAGTGGGCTAAAACTGAAATCCAGATTCTTTCACTCTAATTGCAAGAGTTCTTCCACTATATATACCTCCTGGTGTTCTTACTTTCACAAATAGATAGCGTACTCTTCAGGATTTAAAAAAAAAAAATGCCTTCTACTTCATTTTTATTTTTAACATGGGGCTGAGCACACTCCAAAGATACATTACATGTACATTTGAACAAACGCTTTGTTGAAACTATTAAGTAAAGCTTTGTAGATAATATTTTCTGGCTCCACTCGTTCTTTCTATGCTCTGGCATTTCATAGGCCTTACTCTAAGTCTAGATGTTATGGTAACAGGGCACTCATATGTGCTACAGAGCCAGTCTTCCTTACTAAAAGTGAATGTTTTTCATAAGTGATAGTGGTGGGGGTAAGAATATTCTAAATGGAATGCACTCTGAACAACTGACATAAACAAATGAACAGCAACAACATCAATTTGTCTTAAATCAATGTGTATTTACTGAAGGACCAAAATATGAAGTGTATTGCATTGATTGTTATTTTCCTGAAACAGTAAAACATCAGCATTTAATAAACACATGCTATACTCAATATTAATAGTCAGATAATTACATACTATCTTTTTAAATTACATTTTATTGACTTTTTAGTGAAAGTTTACACAGCAAGTTAGGTTTCCATTTGACATTTTCCAAACAAGTTGTTCTCTGACATTAGTTACATTTATCAAAAGGTGTCAAAATTCTCTTTAATTGTGTTTTGTTTGTTTCCTTTCCAATACTCTAGTTTCTTTGCCTTCTTACCATCTCATTTTTCCTTTTGAGAAATTGTAGACCTTTAGGTCTCATAGTGACTGTTTTTAAGTAGGCAACTAACTTTACAGGTAATATCATTTATTTTGCATGTCACTCTGCTATTTTGCAAGAAGGTAGTCTCAGGGGATAGACTCAATTTTAAGTTTAAAGAGTGTCTCAGAAGGCCCTTTGTTCTCTCCTTTTCCAGTTTGGCCTGTTACCTGTTTTTGTTAGAATTTGAATTTTTGTTTTGTTTTCTTTGTTCCTCCCATTCTATCCAGGAACAGTTATTGTGGCCCCAGTCAGAATGGTCAGTAGTGGTGGTCAGGCACCACCGATTTCTTCTAGTCTCAGGGTAGATAAGATTGTGCTTCTTGTAGACTTGTTTCTTCACTGCAGTTTGGTTACCTTCCTATTGTTTTGCTTCTGGCAAGTGGAGACCCATAGATGTGTCTTAGATGGTCACTAGCAAAGCTTTAAGGCCCTAGATACTACCGTTCATGAGGATGCATATAGATCATGATTTTTGTGAATTATATTATGCCAAATGATGGAGGAGTACCAAAAGACTAACGTTTTAAGCCTTTAAAGCAAAAAAAAAAAAAATGTTGGAGGTGTTTGTTTTATCTTAGGAATATCCATGTTTGTATATGCAACATGGACATTACATATGTAAACTTATATATATGTGCCTGCATATACATAAGTTTTTTTACATGTACCTATAGATAACTTCTATTGGTTCTCACTTTTGAATGCATCTATACCTATCCATAAACCAATTTTCTTATACTCATCCATAAGTGTTCAAATGCTCATTATTACTTTGGTAATACCATATTTACTACATCCCATCACCATCATTGGTGCTACTTTTCCCATTACCGAAAGTAATTAGTCTCTACTGTATAAAGTGTACTCTTCCTACGCCACTCCCTGGTAACTACCAAGGACCACTGGTATCTCCATATTTATCTATTCTTGTCTTCTTATAAACAGGTGATCATACAATATTTGCCCTTATACACTTGACTTAATTCACTTAGCATTATGCTCTAAAGGCCTATTAATGTCTTGTGGAGTCATTATTGTACTTAAATGCTTAATAGTATTTCATTGTATGTATGTACTACAGTTTGTTTATCCATTCATCTGTTGATGGACAATTCATTTATTTACAGTTATTTGCTACTGAGAATAAAGCAGCAATGTACATAAGTATGCACCTGTCCATGTTGTTATTTTTAGGTCTCTAGGGTATAGTGCCTAAGGCACTTGACTGTTAACCATAAGGCTGGTGGTTCAAACCCACCAGCCACTCCTCAGAAGGAAGGTTGGGCAATCTACTTCCATAGTGATACCACCTCAGAAACCCAAGGAGGGGTAGCTATGAGTCGGAGCTGACACATAACAACAACAACACAACAGGGTATGTAGCTAAGAGTGGGGATTCTGGATCAGAGGGTAGTTCTATCTCTAGTTTTTTGAGAAAACACCATGACATTTTCCACAGTGGTTGTATCATTTTACCGTCCCATCAGTAATGTATAAGGGTTCCAGTCTCCTCATACTCTTGACAAATAGATATATTTTTATCAGTGCCATTTTAGCCAGGGTAAGATGTTATCTTGGTGTAGTGTTGACTTGCATCTCTCTAATGGCTAATGATCATGAGCATCTTTTCATATGTTTATTGACTGCTTAGGTCTTCTTTGGTGAAGATTCATTTCATGCCCGTTGCCCAATTTGTAATTGAGTTCTTCGTCTTTTTGGTTTTGAGTTGCTGTTTTCTATAGAATTCAGAGAAATCTCTTTATTGGATAAATTATTTCCAAAGATATTTTCCCCCAGTTTGTATGTTGTCTATTTACTCTTCAGAAATCTTTTGATTAACATAAGATTTTTTATTTTTATGAGGTCCCATGTATCTTATTTTATATCCTTCCATTCATGCATTTTTTATACTATTTTCACAAAAGAGTAGGTCTCATCATATTTTCCTATGCTGTCTCCAGGAATTTTATGGTTTTAGATTTAGCATTTAGGTCTTGGATCCCTTTTGGGTGAGTTTTTGTATATGGTATGAGGTATAGGTCCTGTTTCATTTTTCTGCATTTGGATATCTAGTTTTATCAGTGTCATTTATTAAAATGACTGTTTCTGCCCCCATTTAATGGACTTTGCCCTTTTGTCACATATCTGTTTTCCATAGATGGCTGCCTTTAATTCTAGATTCTCAATTCTATTCCACTAGTCTTTGAACAAACACCAGGCTGTTTTGATTACAGTGGCTATATAGTATGTTTTGTTATTGGAGAGGTGAGAATTCTTGCTTTGTTCTTTTTCTTCAATATTGCTTTAGCTATTAAGGATTTCTTTGCCATCCATGTGAAATTGGTCAGTAATTTTTCCATTTCAGTAAGAATCTTACTGGGATTTGTGTGAAGATTGAACTGAACCTATATTTATAGTTCATATGTTAGTTAAGGCTGTTGTCACAAAATGTTGGCTGTTGGTTTTGCATATATGCTTTTAATTATGTTGAGAAATGCCCCATCTATTACTGTTTTGATGAGAATTTTTATCACTCTCAACAAAGGGTGTTGAATTTTACCAAATGCTTTTCTCTATCAATTCACAGGATCGCATAGTTCCTTTACTTTGCTTTATTTATATGGTGGATTACATCGATTGATTTTCTAATCTTGAAACATCCTTATAATCCTAATATGACTTTCATTGGATTATAGTATATGATTTTTTTTTTTTTTAATGTTGCTGAAGTCTGTTGGCTAGAACGTGGTTGAAAATTTTTGCATCTCTGTTCATAAGGGAGATTGTTCTGTAGTTTTTTCGTTTTTTTTTTTTTTTTTTCCTTATGTCTTTTTGGTTTTGATATCAGAGTTATGATGACTTCTTAAAAAAGTGTTTGGCAGTGTCCCTTTGTCTTCCATGTTTTTGAAGAGACTGAGTATGACTTATGTCAACTCTTCTCTGAATGTTTGGTAGAATTATCCAGCGTAGTCATCTGCTTCTAGGCTTCTGTTTGTCAGGAGTTTTTTGATAATATCTTCTCTCTTCTTTTGTAATGAGTCACTTAAAATTTTATACTTCTATTTTTGTTGCTTTAGGTATACAGTGTGTTTTTAGGAATTTGTCCATTTTATCCAGGTTTTTTAATTTGTTGTAGTACAATTTTTCATAGTATTTGATTATGATTATTATTTCTGTTGTATCAGTTGTAATGTCACCAATTTCATTTCTTAATCTGGTTATTTGCTTCTTGTAATTTATTTTTCTTTTGGCCATCTAGCCAGTGATTTGTCTGTTTTATTGATCATTTCAAAGAAACAACTTTTGAATTTGTTAATTCTTTTCATTATTTTCTCTATTTTCAATTTTGTTTACATCTACTCTAATCTTTATTCTTTCTTTCTTTTATTATTTTTCTGGTAGCTTTTAGCTTCTTTTCTTTTTGTTCAAGTTCTTGGTTTCAGTTAATGATTTTGGATCTTCTTTTTAATGTAGGCATTTATTGCTATAAATTTTGTTCTAAATACTGATTTTAGTGTGTCATGAAGGTTTTGATAAGTTTTGTTTTCATTTTAATTCTAGGAATTTTTTAATTACACTTTTGACTTCTGTGATTCAATAGTTTTGTTAGTAGTATATTCATTTCCATGTATTTATTCTTTTTTCTTATTTATCATGTTGTTGATTTTTAGCTTCATACTGTTAGGTTCAGGGAAGATGCTTTGTATGACTTCAGTCTTTTTATGGTTGGTGATACTTGCTTTGTGTCCTAGCGTAAAGTCTATTCTTGAAAATGAACCATGGGTGCTGGAGAATAATGTATATTGTTCTGATGGTAGATGGAATGTTTTATATTTGTGTTAGGTCCAACTGGCTTGTAATTTTATTTGAATTCTTAGTGTCTTAGTACAGGAGCTCTAGTGGTGTCGTGCCTAAGGTATTTGACTGCTAACCAGAAGGCTGGTGGTTGAAACCAACCAGTCACTCCTCAGAAGGAAGGTTGGGCAATCTACTTCAGTAGTGATACTGCCTCAGAAACCCAAGGAGGGGTCACTATAAGTCAGATCTGATTCAACGGCAGTGAGTTTGGTTTTGGTTTGAGTGTCTTAGTGATCTTTTTTAGATGTTCTGCGATGGTACAGTGGTTAAAGAAAGTATTTGGCTGCTAACCAAAATGTGGGTGGTTTCAACTCCCCAGCTACTCCATGGGAAATAGATGAGGCAGTGTGCCTCTTTAAAGACTTACAGCTTTGGACACCCTATGGGCAGTTCTACTCTGTCCTATAAAGTTGGTATGAGTCAGAATCAACTTTATGGGTTTGGTTTTTGTTTTGGTCTATAATGGAAATTCTTTACTATTGTGGAATTGTCTGTTTCTCCTTTCCTACCAGTCAATATATATTTTTTTGATGCATTTTGCTGCATTACTGTTAAGTTCATATATTTTTATAATTGTTATGTGTCCTTACTAGATTGACCTTTCTATTATTATGTAATGTCTTTCTTTATCTCTTGTATAGGTTCTATAGATTTTGATTTAAAATCTATTTTATCTGATATCCGTAGGCCACTCTACCTTTTGTATTAGCGGCATGGGATATTTTTCTACATCCATTTATTTTTAGTTTACTCTAGTCCTTATCGGGATCTCTGGTGGTGTAGTGCCTAAAGTATTTGACTTCTAACCAGAAGGGTTGTGGTTCAAGCCCACCAGCCACTCCTCAGACAGAAAATTAGGTAACCTACTTCCGTAATGATACTGCCTCAGAAACCCATGGAGGGGTCCCTATGAGTTGGGACTGACAGGACAGCAGTGAGTTTGGTGTTTTTCCTAGTCCTTATGACTGATAATGTGTTATGTGGACAAGGAATAAGGAAGACCGAAGAAAAGTTGATGCTTTTGAGTTGTGGTACTGGCGAAGAATGCTGAAGGTACCATGGACTGCCAAAAGTACTAACAGATCTGTCCTGGAGGAAGTGGAGCTGAGATGCTCCTGGGAAGCGAGGATGGCCAGATTTTGTCTCACCTACTTTGGTCATGTTGTCAGAGGGGACCATTCCCTGGAAAAGGATGTCATGCTTGGTAAGATGGAGGGTCGATGAAAGAGGGGCAGGCCTTCGACAAGATGGATTGACACAGTGGCAGCGACAATGAGCTCAAGTATAGCAAAGATCATGGAGCTGGCGCGGGATCGGGTAATGTTGCATTCTGCTGTGTATGGGGTCACTATGAGTCGGGAACAACTTGACGGCACCTAACAACAACAACAATATGACTAAGGTATGTTTGTTGTAGACAGTAAAAGGATGGATCATGTTTTTGTATCCATTCTGCCACTCTCTTCCTATCCCATGAGGTGTTTAGACCATTTACACTTAAGATTATTATTGAAAACAAAGTGTCTACCTCACTTATTTTGGTATTTGTTTTTGAATGTTTCGTATCAGTATTATTATTATTATTATTATTATTATTATTATTATTCTGCTTTTTCTGTTTCTGTTTGTATTTGAGTGTATTCTTATGATGAGCCTTTTGGTCATCTTCCTTTTTGTCTTCTGAATGCTTCTTCTTGGTAATTTCTTAGTGGTTAACACATATGTTACATTATACAAGTGACAATTACAAAAGTGTTTAACATATGAACAATTAAGATACAACCTTAGCATAATCATTCTATTCTTGACATGCTCCAATCTGCCCCATTTATGTTGGCATTAATATCAATATACAACCTATACTTTGTAAGTTTGGGAGCTCTGGTAGCATAGTGGCGAAGGCACTTGACTGTTAACCAGAAGGTTGGCGGTTCAAACCCACCAGCCACAGTCCTCGGAAGGAAGATGGGGCAATCTACTTCTGTAGTGATACTTCCTCGCAAACCCAAGGAGGGGTCGCTATGAGTCGGGTCCGACTCGACGGCACATAACAACAACAACAACAACATTTTGTAAGTTTACTTTGTACTTATTTCTTAATGTTATCGTCTTTCCATATGGAGTATGCCCTTGAGTAGTACTTGCAAAGTTGTTCTGTTGTTGTTGTTGTTGTTGTTATGTGCCATGGAGTTGGAGCCGACTCATAGTGACCCCTCCTTGGGTTTCCGAGGCAGTATCACTATGGAAGTAGATTGCCCCATCTTCCTTCCGAGAAGTGGCTGGTGGGTTTGAACCTCCAGCCTTCTGGTTAGCAGTCAAGTGCCTTAGGCACCATTCTACCAAAGTTGTTCTGTTGTTGTTGTTGTTATGTGCCATCAAGTCAGACCCGACTCATAGCAACCCCTCCTTGGGTTTCTAAGGCAGTATCAGTACGGAAGTAGATTTCCCCATCTTCCTTCCGAGGAGTGGCTGGGGGGTTTGAACCGCCAGCCTTCTGGTTAGCAGTTAAGTGCCTTAGCCACTATGCTACCAGAGCTTCTAGTAGTATCCAATTCCCAGAGCTTCTATTTGTTTGGAAATGCCTTAATCTCTGACTCATTTTTGAATGACAACTTTTCTGGGTAAATAATTCACGGTTAGTACTTGTCTGGGTTCAGTATTTTATATGTGTTGGTCTACTGTCTTCTGGTCTCTAGGATTTCTGGAGAGAAATCCATTCCAATTCTTAGGAAAGCTCTTTGGTATGTCATATTGTGTTTTTCTCTTGCTGCTTACAGAATTTTCTCCCTGAATTTGATTTTCAAGAATTAATTAGGATATGTTGTAAAGTTGATCTTTTTGTGTCTCTTCTGATAGGGGGTTCATTTAGCTTCCTATATTTTCAGACTTGATTCTGGGCTAAAGTCTGGAAATTTTCTCTTGGAAAAATTGTTTCTGTGGCTTTATTATTGTCATGGTTCTCTGGGATTCCAATAATTCTAATCCCACATTTCCTTTTGTGTTTTTTCAGTTTTTTTTTTCTTTGTTTCTCTTGAGATTTGATAAGTGCCATTATTTCATCTTCTAGTACACTTAGAACTATTCAATTCTGTTGTTGAGTACTTCTCTTGCTTTGTCAAATTCAGATGTTTATTCTTCAGTTTCTATAGTTCTATTTTATCATCTTTTCAATGTCTTTTTTAAGTCTCTAATTTCCTTCCTCTATTTGTTTCCTGATTTCGGGTTGTTTGCTTTCTGTATGCTTTTTGCCTTCTTTAAACATATTTAACACTTAGTCTGAAAACTGTCAACTCTTTATATTATTCTGGCTTTCATGAAAAAGAGATTTCCTCTTCATGTTTACTTTTGATTGTCTCTTCTTGTGATTTTATTTGTTTTACTACAGTTTGTTTAACTGGGGCTATTTTTTCACTGCCATTGAGTTGATTCCCACTCATAGTGAGCCCTTCTTGGGTTTTCAAGGCATTATCTCTATGGAAGATACCCAATCTTCCTTCCAAGGAGCGGCTGGTGGGTTTGAACTGCCAGCTTTCTGGTTAGCAGTCAAATGCCTTAGGCACTAGGTCATCAGAGCTCATATAAATAAATTATATATATATAATTCAAAGTTTCTGTTGTTTATTGTGTGAAAATTTTATGATTGAGTACCCTCGTGTCACATCGGCTGCCATTCAAAAGGCCAAAGCCCATACCTACCAGCTGCCAGTCAGAAGAAGAATGTGGCAGACTGTCTCTGCAAAGACTCACAGCTGTGGGAATCCCATGAGGCAGCTTCCCTAAAGCCCGCATGTTTGCTATGAGTCAGAATGACCCAGAGACAGCAGCCTTGGAATCTTTTCCTTACAATTATTAGATAACACTCTTATACTTTTTTTTTTTTTTTCCCTTCCAGTGGTATTTCAGGAGTTCTGTATGCTTGGTCTCTGAAATTCATTATGCATGTGTGCGAGAGGGTTTTAGTTGTTCAGAGAGGCTGACATAAGCAGTAGAGAAGAACTTTCAGTGGCCTGGCACTCTCTCTGTCTTTCCCTCATTGGTGCCCCCGGACTGCCACTCCCCACAATGTCAGGCTCTAGGTTGTTTCCTTTGGCCCGATGAGTCTGAAGTGTTTCCCTCACTTTGCTGCCCTTGCAGCTCATCTTGGTCCTAGTGCCCATTCATCTGGAGCTTCAGCGAGATTTAACAGCACTATCACTGTAGTGCCATCTTCACCCTATGTTGTTGTTGTTGTTGTTGTTATGTGCTGTCGAGACAGATCCAACTCATAGCGACCCCTCCTTGGGTTTCTGAGGCAGTATCACTATGGAAGTAGATTGCCCAACCTTCCTTCCGAGGAGTGGCTGGTGGGTTTGAACCACCAGCCTTTTGGTTAGCAGTCAAGTGCCTTAGGCACTAAGCTACCAGAGCTCTTATACCCCCTCCTAATTTCTGCAGACCATGAACTCCTATGGTCCATCTGTATCACCTTAAATAAAAAAAAAACAGGGCTAGAGCTTCCTAAGATTAGCTCCTTTCCCATGGTCCCTGTTTGGGGTATTACACAGCCTTTTCCCAAAATGGCTATGATGAGCAAGTGCTGCACATATTAGTGGGTAGGATGTCCCGGATTCTGAGCCAAACTTGTTCCTCCTTGCTCTCACTTCTGGACTCACCTTGGCTTTAATAACACACCTGTTCTCCAGAGTTCTGAGATCTCAGTCTGTGTTTTTATTCACTGTTCAGTGAGTTAGTTTCTGGGGGAGCAAATGCCAGTGTCCACTCATATTGCTCTCTTGCCCTGCTTCCCACATAGTATCTTATCTGATATTCACCACAACATTGTTAAGTTCCATTGAGTAGACTTCAACTCAGAGCAACCCCATGTGACAGAGCCAAACTGCCTCATAAGATAATCTTTATGGAAGCAGGTGATCAGACCTTTTTCCCACAGACCTGCTGGGTAGGTTGCAACTGTCAACACCTCAGTTAGCAGCCAAATGCATAACCATTTTGCCACCAGGAGTTCTTTACCATAATCTTACAAGGTAAGAATTATTACCTCTGTTTCCCTGGGTGGGTGGTTAAGTAACTTGTGCAAGACATTATAGCTAGGTGGCTGAATTTTACAATACAATCTGCCATTGAAATGATCAGTTATTACCTATATTAATGAAAACTGGATCAAATAAGTTAAATTGTGCATTCTACATATTGCAAAAAATGTGGGCTAAAGAAAGTTACAAATGGGTGCTTTAAAAGTTATCAAGTATAAACTACACTAATCAAATATGTTTCCTGAGTGCCAGATATTCAACACAGCTGCGATGGCACATAAAGACATTTCCTTTGTCGTTAGTGTTATCATGACATTAACGGGAATACATAAGCTCCTCAGGTGTCTGGACACATTTAAAAATGGTATCAAGTAATAACAAGAAGCAGTCACAGTAGTCTAGCAGATTGGTTTATCCAGGCTTTAAGATCACCAAATGCTTACTTTTTTTGTTTTCTCCCCCCATGTTCTAATCATGTTGACATTTGTTTCAGAGAGTATAGGAAGAGAAATGGAACACAGCATCTGAACCAAGAAAGGAACCTCAAAACAGCTGCTAGCCACTGAGCAGCTGTTGAACAAAGATCAGAAGGTATTATTCCTCTCCACTCCCACCAGCACATGTCATTCCCTTTAATGGCAAATGATATGGAAGCTGAAGAGGGAATGACATATTCTTAGTACTTGGGCAAAACACATCACTACTAATAGACTATGCAACTCAGAGAAAGGAAGCAAAATAATACCAAGTTCTTTGACATATACTTCAGTTTGCATTTTTTAAGATTTCTGTGGTCAGGTTGACAGCAATCTCTGGAAACATTGGGCAATGAGGTGGATACTAATCTGATTTATATCCTAAAAGGAGGGGCATATGCTACTTTTTTAATTTGACTTGCACAAAATCAGCTAGTGGTGTAATGAAGCTAATCGCGGGAAACTAGTTTGGCTTTGTGTGAGGCTGCTAATTCGATAGACTGCAAATTTTCCATAAAAAGTTATTTACATCTCACTAACCACTAGGTTCACACCTGGGGTTGGCAACACCTGGCAGTGTTCTTAATGAGTTCACCACTGTTTCTAAAGAAAATGCTGACATTAATAATTGTAATGTTACATTTATTGCAGGAAAAGTACAAACATAAATGTGGTGGATTAGCAAAGGTCAGAGCAATCTAACTCCTTTTGGTGCTAATGTAGCTTGACAGTATTTGCAAGCCAGGAGGGAAAGGGAGAAAAAGCCTCCTGTGATAACTAGATCTCTCATGGCAATGCCTGATTGCATAAAGGCACCTGCTTAGGTGATTTTGCCCTCAATGATGCTTTTGGCATTTTCCAAAATGGCACCTGAGTTTCTGTCATAATCTATTCTGTCTGTATCTAAATTCTACTGATGCTTTTCTCCATATTTTTCAAGTCAGAGCCTTAATTTCCATTTTTGTATTTGGCCAGACTCATGGCTTGACCTGACTGAACAGATTATTGCAACTGCCAGCAATACAGCTAAGCAAAGAAACAAAAGTGACTGTCTTTACCTGATGTTGTGACTCAAATTCTGAAATCTAGAAATAATTATTGAATGCCACTACGTACCTAGCCCAGAGCTTTGGTGTCTTGGAAACAAGCAAAGAACAGAAACAGGGAATTTCTGTTCTTGAAAAGCTTGTGATTTAATTAAGGAGACAAAGTATCAAACATTATTAAAGAGAAAAGGCAGTTCTTAGTAAATCTGAAATAAATAGTTTAGATAATAAATAGTATGTAAATTCAGAGGAGAGTGAGATTATTTCTGGTCTTTGGGAGTTTTTAGCTGACTCTTGAGTTTTTTATTCTTGAATTTCTTAAATTTGTTAGGCTTTAATCTCAAAGCTTTTGTCCCCATAAAGCAAAGCTACTTCACATTTTCACAAATGACTAATTATTTTTTCATATCCTGAAGTAATGCACACTGCAAATGCATTCCTCCTTGAGTGGTTTTTCTACTTTTCCATGCTAAACCCTCCTCTCCTCTGTAAAAATCTTCCATAAGCATCTTTCTGTCCATAGAGGTGCTTACCCCTCCTTACCTGGTTACCATCCTTTAAATTTACTCAAGTAACATGATGCATTTTATATTGATGCCACTTTTATACTTACATATATTTCTATATAAAACTCTAAAAACAAACTCACTGCTGTTGAGTCAATCCCAACTCATAGTGACCCCCTCCTTGGGTTTCTGAGGCAGTACCTCTATGGAAGTAGATGGTCCAGTCTTCCTTCAGAGGAGTGGCTGGTGGGTTTGAACTGACATCCTTCTGGTTAGCAGTGAAATGCCTTAGGCACTACAACACCAGAGCTCCCATTTCTATACGGCTATAAAATAATTGTTCTTATTAATATAATAAACAGAAATGTGCTTAATCTGGGTTACTCTGTGCCTTTTTTTTTTTTTTTGTTCATGCAATACTGTGGACAGGAAATCTTTATTAATAGATTTCCACAGCATCTAATATGGTTTCTTTTCTCTCATATGTGGTATATTATCAGTGCCACTGGTTGCCTAAATCCTTGATTCAATGTGGTGAATGGTTAATGAAGGCTTGTAGCTATTTAAAATGGTTCTTTCTGCTTCTTTTACTTGGCTGTTGCTGCTCCACTCTGTCTCTTTTTGGGCCCGATTACCTTCTGGAAAAGGGGGCTTTGGTGGCATATTGCCTAAAGCATTTGACTGCTAACCAGAAACCCACAAGCCACTCCTTGGAAGGAAGATTGGGCAATCTACTTCTGTGGAAATACTGCCTTGGAAACCCAATGAGGGGTTGCTGTGAGTCAGACTTGACTTGATGGCAATGAGTTTGGTTTCTTTACCTTCTGGAAAAAGGTCTCTTGGGCAGGTTTTTTTGTTTGTTTGTTTTGCTCAAGGCAACATTCCTACTAAGGGTTTCACTTTCAGTTCCCAGAATTCCTCTGACTTGCTGATGGAGGCAGCAACTCTTTCTTGCTCTGCCCTCTGCATTACACCAGTAGTCAGAGCATCTCGTCTTTAGATTTCTCAGGCACGTGCCAAGTTCTTGCCTATTACATCTCTATGATCTGAGTGGACACATCAATTTCTCAGAGTGATCCTCCTTAAAACTCCTCAAATTAGACATCTATTGTTGGGGCTGACTACCTCACTTTTCTTCCTTTAGGGGAGTAAGTAGGACTTGCAGTACAGCCATATCTCTCTTCAAATAAATCTAAATTTTGACTTTTCCCATAATTTTTTGCTATCAATATATTTTTAGTGCCTAAACTGAAACTTCCAACCTAGAATTCTGACACTCTAGCTATATCAAAAGGAAAACTAGTTTGCATGTTATTCTGAGGGCAACATTGGCCACTGACAAAAGTTAAGCAAAGGTATACCCTAATCAGATATGGATTTAGATAAAGACTTGGATGGTTTTAACAGAAAAGGTTGATGAGTTTTCAAAGGTGATATACCCACATACACAAGCACACACATACATATGATGTTGATGTTAGATATTTCAGTTTACGGGAAACCCCATGTGTTACAAAGTGAAACTGCTCCAAAGGGTTTCCTTAGCTACAGTCTTAAAGGAAGAAGATCCTCAGGCCTTTTAGTCCATGGTACTATTGGATAGATTCATACTGCTAATGTTTAGGTTGGTCGTTAAGCACCTTGCATACATAGTAAATGCATAAATAATACACATGGTTGTGGATAGGTACACACATATAGATTAGGAACAGAAATTTAGGTCTTCCATCTTCTAAGATTCAAGGGGTAACTGGATGATATATCTGTAATTACAGTGCTTGCTCAGAGTTGATTCCGCTAGTTTGGAATAACCTCCCCCTCTCACTCGTCACTCCACATTTTTCTTCATAAAAGTTCAATGGAATAGGTGATCTCATGTGAAAAACCTTCTTAAGAAGCCATAGTCATCTGCTACAGCCTTTGTTGTTGTTGTTATGTGCTGTGGAGTCAGCCCCGGCTCATAGCGACCCCTCCTTTGGTTTCTGAGGCAGTATCACTACAGAAGTAGATTGCCCAACCTTCCTTCCTTTACTCCTCTTTTTAAAAGTGCAGTTTAGACTGTCTATTTAATTGCAAATGATTTAAAAGTATTTTCCTTAATATAGTGATATCTAAGGACATAACACATTAAAGTTTGGCAGGTATTGATTTCAAATTTAAGACAAAAAGCAACTGCTCCATAGAGTGTTCGGCATTATGCACAGTAAAACACTAGTACCAAATAAATATCATTAGCTATAATAAACCAACAATTCCGACAAACTGCTTTAAAGCTTGCATATGTTGCCATAATTAGTTTACAGAATGTATGTATGATTTTAATTCCCTCTTTTAATAACTTTTTTCAAGCTATTATAAAATAACTATAACCACTAGGCATTAATTTTTAACAAGGTATCTATAGTCACCTATTTATCATTTATAACATGGATGGCAAAAGCATTATCAAACATTTATTAAGCATTTATAAATAATTTTATCCTACTTCTAGCATGTGTTATATAAATATATTATTAATTCTTTCTAAATTATTGATAAGGAATCCTTGAAACTGTGTGAGAGTAAAGTTTATTATATAAATGACATTTTGTCACCACTGAACTTCCTGTCTTAGGCTCATTATATGTATATCAGTGGAAGTTACAGATGGAGGTGAAGAAATAATATTTTTTGTTAAAAAATTAAATTAGCACTTGGCAAGGCAGATATGCTTGGTATAAATTTCATTTAACCAAATGTCTCCAAAATGAAAATTCTACTCATGTACCAGGTGCTTTGGGAAGTGACTAGATGCTTTCTGATGACTAAGTAAGACTGACAAGAACAACAGAGAACTTTTAAATGCACTGTCTTCTATCTTTTTTGCTTATTTGCTACAAATGGCATTTACCCAAGTAAGGTAAAGTTTCCATTGCACCAAATGGGCTAATGATACACATTAGAGCTTCATAGCCACGTGAGCATTATTGATACATAATAACAGTCAATAAATATTTGAGACATTTCTTGAAACACCTGAGATATTTGGGAGGACTGGCTCAGTATTTCTTAACTTTGAACATAGGGTAAGTATTGGGGCAATCTACTTCCGTAATGATATTGCCTCGGAAACCCAAGGAGGGGTTGCTATGAGTTGGGTGCGACTTGATGGCACATAACAACAACAACAACTATAATACCGGGGGGTGGGGGGTGGGGAGACATCGTTGGGTTTCCGAGGCAGTATCGTGACAGAAGTAAATTGCCCAATCATCCTTCTGAGGAGTGGCTGGTGGGTTTGAACTGCCAGCCTTTTGGTTAGCAGTCAAATGACTTAGGCACTCCACCACCGGAGCTCCCAAGTACCATAATAGTCACATGAAAAGGTATCATCCCTACTTAGTTCCAAGTTAATATGTGTTATTAGAAGACAAAATTGGAGAATCATGTGCATCTAGTCCCCAAGCACAAATTTCAGAAGGTAGTAGGAACTGGAGTTAAAATAACTGATTGTGAGGAAGACTTTCTTGGTTTTTAAACACATACAACAATTCAGGCTAATTCTATTTGCCCTGACTCCTACTCCAGGACTTTGAGAAATCTATCCTGAAAGTTAGAGTCAGGAAATGTCTATGTGCTACCCAGACACAAGAAAAATAGAGCTAATTCCTTAGATATTTTAGAACCTTAACCTGAAGTTTTAATCAGAAAAAAATAAATTGTATCTTATTCAAAATTAAATTTTACATTATTTTATTTTTTATGTTGTTGAGAATACAGAAAAACATACACCAATTCAACAGTCTCTACATATACCGTTTAGTGACAATGATTGCATTCTTTGAGTCATACATTCTAACCATCCTTTTCTGAGTTATTTCTCACCCACTAACATAAATTCACTGCCCCTTAAGGTTCGTAGTAATCCTGTGAGTTGCTGTTAGTTTGATCCAATATACCATGGTGCTGCCATATACAAACCAAAAAGCCACACTCATTGCCATCGAGTGGATTACAACTCATAGCAACCCCCTTTGGGTTTCCAAGGTGGTAAATCTTTATGGAAGTAGATTGCCCATTCTTCCTTCTGCAGAATGCCTGGTGGATTTGAACTACCAATCTTCTGATTAGCAGTCAAATGCCTTAGGCACTATACCACCAGACCTCCTTTGATCCCATATAGATGTTAAAAGAGCATAATGCTCAAGGTAGGCATTTTTACTGGTTAAGCTAAACTGTTTTTTGGTTTTGAGAAGACTTCAAGGGATAATGTTGGTTGAAGGTTCAAAGTTTGTTTCAGGACAATAGTTTTAGAAGGTTTATCCATGCGCCATGGCTCCAGGAAGGCCGGAGTCCATTAAAATGTGAAATTGTTTTCTGCACTTCCTCCCCTTTTGATTATGATTCTTCTGTGAAATCTTTGATCAAGATATTCACTTATGATAGCCAGGCAGTATCTAGTTCTGGTCTCATGGCAAAGGAGGCAGTTGTTCATGGGGACAATTAGCCACGCATTCCATATTTTCTTATTGCTGTTTTTCCTTTTCCTCTATTGTTCCAGGTGAATAGAGACCAATTGTTGTGCCTCACATAACTGCATGCAAGACTTTAAGACCCCAGGCAATGCCCCTAGTATCAAACTAGGAGGTAGAACAGAAGCACTAAACATGTCATTAAGCCAATTAAATGGGATGTCCCATGAAACTATGACCCTAAAATTCCAACTTGAGAAACCAAATCCCATGAGGTTTTGGATTGTACATAATCAGACTTAGCAGCTACTCTTTCTTTTTTGTGTCATTATTTTCAATATATCAATCACAAAGCTTCGACAAATTCAACTTTCACAGATCCACAAATTATTGAAAACAATTAAAATAATCAGCTGTGCAACCTACCTGTTAGGCAGAAGCATGGCTGGCCAGGCGGGTGAATGATTGCGCCTGAGGGCATTATAAGAACTGGTCAAGCAAGGAGGCACCTGACCAGAGCCCATACCAGACCCCAGCACGTAGCCCTTGCTTCCGAAAGATCCCAACACCTGACTCTTACTCACGAAAGCCCCCAACTATTTCCTGCCCACTATGTTAATGAAGTGCTTCAACTCTGCTTCCTACCCCCATGCTAATGGGGTACTTTAACCTTATTGGTCCCTGTAATACATACCCTGCTCTCACTCAGGTCCTCTAAGAACCAGGAAGAAAATTACTATAAAAAACCCTTTCTTTCACCTGGGCAGCATGACTTCTCTGGCCCCTCTCAGGGACCCATGAACCTTGCCGGGGCCCCTCTCGGGACCGTAAACCTCTCCCGGGAGCGCAGAATAAAAACTTCTCTTTAATCCCACTTTTGTGCGTCTTCTCCTTACTGCGACCTTACACTACCCTTAATAAATGGGGTATTTCCATCATCATCATCATTGTTGTTGTTGTTATGTGCCGTTGAGTCAGCCCCGACTCATAGTGACCCCTCCTTACGTTGCCGAGGCAGTATCACTACGGAAGTAGATTGCCCAACCTTCCTTCTGAGGAGTGGCTGGTGGGTTTGAACTGCCAGTCTTCTGGTTAGCAGTTAAGTGCCTTAGGCACTATGCTAATTAACTTTCCCTGTTTCTCTCCCTCCTCTGGTGGCTACTAATAAACTTTATTCTTTCTAAAGTTGTCTTTTTATATAAGTGAGATCATATTTGTCCTTTCGTGATTCACTTATTTCACTCAGCATCTTTTCCAGCTCCATTTATACTGTAGAATGTATCAAAATTTCATTTTTCTTACTGGCTGAATAGTATTCCATTGTATGTATGTAATGCATTTTGTTTATCCATTCATTGCTTGATGGGCATTTAGATTGTTTCCAACTTTTGCCTATTCTGAATAATACTGCAATGTACATTGGTATAGAAGTTTGTTTTTGAGTCTCTGCTTTTAAGACTTTGGGGTATATAATATAACCTAACAGAGGAATTGTTGGTTCAAATGGTAGTTCTATTTTTAGTTTCCTGGGACTGCAACAGCTTTCCGGAACAGCTTTCCATAACAGCTGTACCCTTTTGCATTCTAACTAGCAATGGGTAACGTTCCAATTTCCTCACATCTTTGCCAATAATTTTTTTTTTGGTTTGTTTCTTTGCTTTGTTTTTAATCTTAGCCATCCTAGTGGACATGAAATGATTCTCACTGAGATTTTGATTTGCATCTCTCTGATGGCTAATGACATTGAGCGTCTTTTTATGTGTTTGGTGGCCATGTGAATTTCCTCTTTGGTAAAATGTCTATTCAAATTCTCTGCACATTTTATGACTGGATTATTTGTCTTTTTTTTGTTGCTAAATTGTTGAACTTTACATATATATTTTTTTAGTAGATTCTTGCTAGTTCTCCATGTGGCTATAAAGAAGAGAAATTTATTTTGGCATAGTTCAGAAGGCTAAAAATCTATATTCAGAGAGTGTATTTAGGGAGAGATCCTTGTCTATTTCAGCATTTAGTACCTTCCAGCCATCTTTGAATTTTCTTGGCTAGTAAATGCATTTGTCTCTGTCATCTCCCTTCCTCTTCCCCCCTGAATCTCTTTGCCTATGCTGCTCTCTCTGTAATTCAAAAGTGATTAGGTTTAGAATCCACTACACTGGCATGACTTCGACTGATTAACTAATTACATTACATGGACTTATGGAGGGATTCTACTCCATTAGATCAGATTACATCCACTGGTTGGAAATGCAACACATATTTTAGGTTGGGAGTACTATTCAATCCATAGCATGCCTTTCAAGAAATATGATTTCCCTAAACATTTTTATGTGTTTTTTGTTGTTCTTGACTTATCTATATAAAAATTACATTTTACCTTCCCAGTGTTGGTATGGTATTTTCTTTAGCTACCTTACAGAGAAGTTATGAAAAAAAATACATAGAATGATCCAAAATCTTCAGAGTAAATGTGATTACAGAAGTTAATATGACTATAGAAAACAACCTATTAATCTTGATACTAAGCAATGCCTGTTGTGCAGTATAATAACCTGAAAATGCTTGAAAACTTTCCTAAATAAAACACCCTGGAAATGGAATGGTCAAGAAGTTAAGTTGCATTATGTTTTTGGGTTGAATATATTCAGTAAGATATTTTCATAGTGGTCCTGAGAATTACTTTTTCCATGATTTTTATCTAGATTTTATGTGTTTTGGAAATCTTAAGAGGGCTAATGGAGATTATGAAAGACTAAAGTTCATCCCTCCTCCCTACCACACCCCAGTCTCAGTGTCATCATTGCTTGCTAAATAGCAGATAACCTTTAATAAATTAACTAATATTACCTGAAGAAGATGGCAAACACTCATATGCATATCTCACCAATACCTTCAATATGTCTTCTATCATTCTAGTAACTACCCTTGACTTCACTAGGTTCACATTTGCCCAGTGTGGTGAATTGCTTGATGTGGCCCTTCTAGCCATTGTCCTCCATTCTGTGATGTGTTGTAAATCCTATTATTATCCATGCCTGTTTGGGTGGTGTGGTAGTTCATGTCGGGTGTCAACTTGGCTGGGCAGCTGGTAGTAGTTTTTCCCTATAATGACTGGCAATCAGCTTGGATTTGTCTTGAGCTGCTGATTGTTAAAGCCATCCACTTGGGTTATTGCTGTTGGAGCAACACAGGTTGAAAGTATCTTTAATCTTGCCTTGCTGAAGGGTATAATTCAAATCACCACCCTTAGCTTCCTTGAGGGTATACTTACGAATCTTCTGGGAAGGTTTGTCCTTCTCTTGCTCTTGTTCTGTGTTTTGGCTCATCCTCATCTCTCTCCTGGATTTGGGACAACAGCCGTCATCTGATAGGCTGAAAGGTTCATCAAACCCTGAGAATTGGGAGGATCCTCCAGACCTACTCACGGACCTGGGACTCACCAGCCTGCCAGCCTCCACCACTACTATGTGAGACGATCCCTTGGGTGTCTGTGAGTTCTGTGAGGCGTTACAGCAAAAGACAGAACCCAAAGATGGGGGAAATTACTGGGAAGGGGGAGGAAGAGTTAATGTCTGAAATGATGGAGTGGCACGGTAGTTTGGATATTTGGGACTTTAACCTCCAACTCAGGGGGATTGGCTTTGTACAGATCTTCCTGAGAGAAATTGTTCAAGCACCCAGTGAACTTAATCAAATGTTTAATATTTCAAACATCAGTGATTCCTTGGTCTTGTCAATCTAATTGATAAATTATAATTATTACTGTCTTAGTTACCTAGTGCTGCTATACCCGAAATACCACAGGTAGATGGCTTTAACAAACAGAAATTTATTTTCTCACAGATTAGGAGGCTAGAAGTTTGAATTCAGGGTGGTGGCTCTTAAGGAAAGCTTTCCTTCTCTTTCAGCTCTAGAGGAAGGTCCTTGTATCTTTTTAGTTCCTGCTCCTGAGTAATCTTAATCTGGCTTGCCATCTCTCTTCTCCCATATCTGATTTTCTTATGCTTTATTTCACCTCCATGATATCTCAAGAGATTGTCTGAAGAAACAGCATACACTAATCCTGTCTCATTAACATAACAAAGACAATCCATTCTCAAATAGGATTGTAACCACAGCACAGAGGTTAGGAAAAACAACACATACTTTTTGGGGATACGTGAAATCTATACAATAACATAGCCATTTTCTATTGAGAAATTACCCTGCTATCTGGATGGAAATAACTATGCAGAAGAAGGTAAGAAGTCTTGTTTCTATTCAAGTGTCTTTGGCCATTCTCTAAAGACTGATTTTCAGCTAATTTTCTAAACATAATGAGGCCACAAACACATGTGTGAATATAAGGACCACATGTTGTTGTTGTTGTTATGTGCCATCGAGTCAGACCTTAGGTTTCAGAGGCAGTATCACTACGGAAGTAGACTGCCTGACCTTCCTTCCGAGGAGTGGCTGGTGGGTTTGAACCGCCAGCCTTCTGGTTAGCAGTCAAGTGCGTTAGGCACTACACTACCAGAGCTTCTGGACCACATAGTCTTCAATTAACCTCCCCTTTATTCCTTACTTAAAAGTAACTGCGACTAAGGCTAAAGTCCACTACTTGTCTGTCAGTTTGTCACAGTGTGGTGGCTAGCACGTTGCTGCAGTGATGGCAGTTAAGTCACTGGTATTTCAAATACCATTCCTCACAACTGAACCAATAAGTAACATCATAATAAACAGAAAAAAAGATTGAACTTGTCAAGGATTTAATTTTACTTTGATCCACAATTCACATCCATGAAAGCAGCAATCAAGAAATCAAAGATGTATTGCACTGAGCAAATCAGCTGCAGAAGTGTTCTAAAGAATTAAAGAGCAAAGATGTCAGTCTGAAGACTAAGGTTCCCCTGACCCAAGCCATTGTCTTTTCAATAGCCTCGTATGCATGTTAAAGCTGAACAATGACTAAGGAAGGCCAAAGAAGAAGAGATGCATTTGAATTTTGATATTGGTGTAGAATATTGAATATACTAAGGATTGCCAGAAGAATGAAAAATAAATCTGTCTTGGAACAAGTACAGCCAAATACTCCTTGGAAGGGAGGATGGTGCAACTTCTTTGTACTTTTGTCACATTAACAGGAGGGACCATTCCTTAAAGAAAGATATCATGCTCGATAAAGTACAGGGTGAATGAAAAAGAAGAAGACCCTCAACATTAGGAGACATTGCGGGATTGGAGAGGTAGAAGTAAATACATCAATATCTTACCTATAGCATATATTTCTTTGGGGCCCTGGATCTGAAATCTATCATGTGGAGTTTCTTTATTAATCTGACCAATGAAACATTGTAAAGTAGGGAATGATTGTTCTAAGAGGGTTCCTTCTCTCCATTGTTATCAATAATATCATCCCTAATCCCAGAGGGGAGTCCCTGAGTGGTGCAAAGGATTAACACACTCTACTGCTAACTGAAATGGAAGTGTGAGTCCACCCTGAGGTGAAAATATTGGAAGGAGTAGTGAAGATTATGAAAACCTATGCCTTCTGAAGAAGAGGCTGGAGATCTACTTCTGAAAGATCACAGCCATTGAACACTCTAGAGAGCCCAAGGTCTACTGTGAAACACATTGATTGCCATGAAGAGGAATTGCCCCAGCAGCAACTGGTGATCACCGAATCCTCAGTCCTCTCTGTTTCCTGGCTGCCAAAAACCTCCTCTTACATATTACCATTAGTTCTACTCATTATGGATCCCTGGGTCTTACACATTCAACTCTCTTCCAATAAAATGTTTCCAACATGTTTTCCCAACTCTTAGCCACACATTAAGTTAATACATATGTATAAAAAGAAACCAATCCTGAATCTGTAATATTAATTCTCTAACCAACTATTTTTAATGAGGTCATGAAATCAGGCAGCTCGATCACCTAAAGTCTCCTTAAGCCAGTATTTTATACCTAGAAACTTACCTAATGTTTGACAATATAAAATACAATATGATGGCTTAGTGCCTAAGACATCTGACTGCTAACCAAAGGCTGGCAGTTCAAACCCACTAGCCACTCCTCAGAAGAAAGACTGGGCAACCTACTTCCACAGTGATACTAGTGATACCGCCGCAGAAACCCAACAACTGGTCACTATGAGTAGGATCCGACTGGATGACAATGAATACAGTAAGTTAAAACTCAGAGCAAATTGTGCATTGTATGTTGTATGTTAAATAATGGCCATTGTGCATTTGATATAATGCCTTAATCATTGGGTCTACAATTAATATTGCTTCTAAAGTGTAAGCTCAGGGAGAGTAAGATTGCTATAGTAAGAATATATTAACAGTGCTATCTGTAAACGAACAAAACAGGTGTTTTTAACTGATTTTAACAATTGTAAAAAATAATTTCATTAAAAATAAAATACTATTCTTATTTAATGTGAGGTGTCATTCTCATGTTATCAAATTCTGGCACCACATTCTTCTTGTTAAAGATATTATAGCATAGGAAACATGCATATAAAAGGGGCCCCAATTTCAAATTGCCCAATTACTATAGATGATCTTCCATGCTTCTGCAGGGCAGGGAGTCACTGATTCTATAATAACTTGGGAAAAAACTTATTTGGAAATTCATGCATCTATATTTCTCCCAAACATCTTTACAAATCTGCTTATATTTACTGTATTCTTGGTTCTCAATTTCTTACACAAAGGCATTGTACAAAAGTTTCTTTCTTTATTCTAATTATGTATCTTATCATACAATAGATATATCTCTATCATTCTTTCTTGTAAAGTTTGGAAAATTCCAGATAGCTCAAAAGAAAACGTTAGTGCTATGAGACCCCTCAGTGAACTGAGAAAATCAAGGTTATTCAATGCTATACTCTCTCTTTATTTCAGAGCCAGAAAAAATATATGAAACCATTTTCAATTCAATCAACTTTACTTTGAATTGTAGTCTTGACAAATTTTCTATATATTGTTTCATATGTAATGATTAAGGAGTTCTGGAGGCATAGTAGATTGTAATAATTGATAGTTTCAGTTCTCTTAACATTATAAAAGCAAAAATTCTAGAAGATAAAATTTGTATTCAGTTTTAGTACAAATTTCTACTAATAAAGGTAGTACATTTATTATTAAGTTGCATAACACAAGTTCATACTTGCGTTTTATGAAAAGAACACAGCCTTGAAATAAGTCAGAGTAGGTGCAAAAGTAAAGAAAACACAATTCATAAATCTATGACAGGAGACCAATAATACTAATTAATTTTGGAAAGAATGCAGCCAGATTATACTTTAAGAAGTTTTAAATCTTTTAAAGGCTAGCAAATAGATGGCAAAGGTCATCCAATCAATGTAGATAAATAATGAAAGTCTTTAGAAAAAGCCAAAATGTGACAAGTGAGTGGGTGGTCATGTCATTCAATTTGGAGAATTTAAATATTGGAAAAGTCAATTGTTTGGGCATTAAATTTAAATGACTAGAGTAATGAAATATGGCGATGAAAGAAAATCTATGTGTTCCTCTATGTTGCATGCCAAAATTCCCTAGGACCTAAACTGTTCTCTAGGGATAAATTATACATTCTGGTTTGTGCATTATTTTTGTCACTCCAACCCCTTAGAATAGCACTGAGGAGGAAAAGCTGGAATAAATGTATGCAATCTCCTGCCTCCACATATTAGAGAAAGGATCAGGATGGTTTTAAGTAGCATACGGTTTGTCAGAAACTCGTTATCTTGTGAGCTGCCTCTGTATACCTAATGTGTGGCTTCCCACTTGATGCATGAGAAACACTTAGTAAAGAAGGAATTTTAAGAGAATAAATAAATTGCTATTTTTTTTTCTTAATTAGATAATTGTTATTCACGTGTTTTAGAGATCACTGTGTTTACATATAGGAGCTCTGGTGGCATAGTGCCTATGGCACTTGACTGCTAACCAGAAGACTGGTGGTTCAAAACCACCAGCCACTCCTTGGAAGGAAGGTTGGGCAATCTACTTCCATAGTGATACTGCCTCAGAAACCCAAGGAGGGGTTGCTATGAGCCGGATCTAACCTGACGGCAGTGGGTATGTATGTGTGTTTACATAGAGTTTACAATGTGGAAACTGCGTTCCTAAAATAGTAAGTGACTTGCTTGAACTTACCCAGTAACCAATGGCACGGTAAGAGTGAGTCCAAATCCCAAGAATCATATTCTAGGAAGCTTTTCAAAATGCATAGAGACTTGGGGTCCTATAAGCCTTCATTCAGTTTGTATGAAAAATAACTATTCTAATGATCAGTTGTGTAACTTTTCTTCAGAGTTTGTTTTCCAAAGTCAGTTTTGGATTTAAAGGACCATAATCATATCTCCAACTGATTATGCAAAAGTCAATGAGTATTATGAATTTACTGTTTGTATTTTTATAAGTTACTTTTTAAAAATTATTCTTAAAAGAGCGGTCTACCAGATAATTGTATTTGATGGTCTGTGTTCAAAAATGTTGAACTGTTTTATTCATTATGCTATACAATTATTATTGTAATAACTTGCACAAGTTAAAACATAGTCAGAAAATTATTAATTACTTAAAAATAATTATATTTTATCATCTATAAAATAAGTAGAGGGAGATGAACATGAAAATTCTTTTCAGCTTTAATTTTTTTTTTTAATTGTAAATATTCTGATTGGATAACTTGCTAGAACAGACATTACGAGAAATGCATATATGGAGGGTGAGGAGACTTGACCAGTTGAGTTTAACCATAAATCTTATTTTTTATAAAATTGTAAAAGACTTTCTGATAAAACCCACCCCTTAGTAATCAGACAGAAAGGATTAAAACAGGTCTTAAAGAATATTAGCATTAGATTTCAAAACACATCCAGGTTCTTTACATTTTGCCACCAGGGGGCACTGTGAGCATAGATGAAGCCATGTGCCCCAGAAGATGTAATGAGATGTAATGAGATGTAATGAGTAGGAATTGTAAAGTGCCTACATTACAAGCCCCACTTAGAAAGAAAAGGAAATAAATAGGAAAACAAAACAAGAAAAACTGTATGAACATTGAAACTGAAGAATCTGTACAGCCCAGAAAAATGATACTATGAGGAAGTCAAATCAAAGATAAGCTACATCTTGTCAAAAATCAAATCAAAATAGTAGATCCTGGATACAGTGGGAGAAAAATGTGGAACAAAACTCAAAATCATAGAAAACACCAGGTTTATTGGACTAATAGAGTCTGGTGAAACCCTTGAGACTATGACCCATAGTCACCCTTTGTGCCTAGAAATGAACCTACCCCTGTGGCTTCCAGCCAAACAATACCAAAAACCAAACCTGCTGCCATTGAGTTGATTCTGACTTATAGCAACACCCATTGGGTTTCTGAAGCAGTAAATCTTTACGGAAGTTGATTGCCCAGTCTTGCTTCCATGAAGTGGCAGGTAGGTTTGAACCACCAACCTTCTGGTTAGCAGTCAGATGCCTTAGGCACTATGCTACCAGAGCTCCAACAATAGACAGGTCTATATAAGATGAAAGATTTATACAGATAAGTAAACTCCTTGGAACGATCACCCATGAAAATAAAAATAAAATAATAATAACAATAAAAGATAAGCTGCATTTTTCTAGGTTTAACAGTTTGTTACATACTCCTTTATCACATTATTATAAAACTCCATTATTGCTCCAAAAATCAATAAGGTTCTTTTGCCCATTGTCTTTCACTACACTTCTTGCAATGGATGGATTTTTGTGTGTGTGTTTGTGTGTGTGTTTGTGTGTGTGCAACAAAAGGGATCACTCCTCCCGACCCTATAAAATGAGAATGAACGCAGCATGGCCTACACAGTGGAGGATTCCATCCCATGTGAGAGGTGAGAAGAGAGTGGCCAATGTGGGATCACTCGTAAGTAAGAAGCTGCAAACATTTGTTTCTGTTCTGGCTTGCACAAGAAGAACAAGTAGTCTTCTTACTTGACTTCTTTTTAGGGCTGTGTTTTTTTCAACAACTACCAAGAAGACTCCCTAGCAGCCATTTAAATAAAAAAAAGTTTGTATTTCACATATGCAAAAAAAAAAAAAGTTTAGTCAGATAATGTTTACCTGTTAGAGGCTGAATTTCATTGTCTTTAATTTAGTGCAAGGAAAGTGATGAGGGACAGGAAATAATCTTATTGATTTTTTTTTTTTTTTGCCTCTGAATTGCAGATACTGCAATTTGTGTGTCAAAGAAGGTGATAAAAACAACCTGAACATGGACTTCCGCCAAAGACATATGAAATGGGATCCTACAAGTTTTTTACATAGGAATCAAGGAGACTGACTGAACTAGTTGTTAAGAGACTTTTATTTTTCAAAACGACTGTGTAATAGTCTATATCAATTATCCCAAAAGATACTAGAAATATGACATAGCATAAAAATGCATTCCTCGAGACATAATTATTTCTGGTATATCTAAGGTAGAAAATATTTAAATACATGTATTAGACAATTCACACAGTCATGTCCCTGATAATACTTGACGATCTGAATATTTTATCTTGATTACCTTTTTAAAAAACATTTGAAAGAGATTTAAGCTTTGTTTATTCTTGAGTATAGAATGAACTTCTTTTTATTTATTTTTTCAATGACACCACTCAAGGCCTTTAAGTTTCTTGGTTTTGATGTTCTCACGAAAACATTTTCATCTTGAGCATTTTAAGTAAAAAAATAATTGAAGAACTGTCTAATACTTGTAATATTTACAGAAAATTTATGCCAGTTTTTTTTTTTTTTTTAAGAAAACACAGGTCGATATTTTACAGAACTTGATGCATAGAGTAAATCATTTAAGTAAAGATATGTTTGTCTTTCGTGTAAAGGAGATGTGAACATTATGATGCACGGGGTGCTTAGAAATCTAGCACTGAATCCTTAAGCCCTGATAAAAGGGAAATTTAAGTGTGAATAACCCTAAGTATGTAACTACACTGCCACCTAGTGGTATTCAGAATCAGCCTTTTAAAAAAAACGGATGACTAACAAGGCAGTGCTAATTTTACAAACGAACATTTCCTTTATAAAATGTACAAAATAATTTTACACCAGATGGCTGAAAAGTCCTAATAAGAGCAGCTATCTTTCATCTATTATGTACTCTTTTTTCCAATGCTTCATGATTCTGATACAAACCTCAGGTGTCTCCAGAAAAGCTCTGCAAACTCAGCACCCCAGGCAGCTATGGATGAAAACTAGCTTCAAGGGTCTTTGAATTAAAACAACAACAACAACCTGTTTTTCTTACTGCATTTAGCAGTCTCTTTTTTACAAAAAAAAAAAAAAAAGATTCAAATTTCTCTTTTCCTGTTCTAGCTGGAAACAAACAAAGAATCCCTTAGAGAATGTTTCAAGTACATCTTCCTTGTCTTCAACTGCCAGCCTTCTAGGGATGAAATAATCCAACTGGTGATCAATCCACGATGCAAACTGTTGAAAGGAATGCCTTCTAATATTGACATCTCTATTACAGGCAGTAGTGCTGCCAGATTGTGTGTGCAGATTAAGGTCATTTAAAGGCCCGGGGAAGAAGAAAATGCCTTGCAAGGCATCAAATTCTTCTTTGAGAGAAGGCTAAAAGAATCACTGCTATTTACCCATGGTGGATTTGTTTTTTTGGCATCATTATTACAGCAGGCACCCAACCGTAGGGGGGGAGAAAAGCTGCAAACAAAATTTCAAAGGAAATAACCACAATAAAAACTAAATAGTGGGCACAGATAGAGTTCACAATAACTTATGTGAACTTAAGAACAACCAGTTCACCCATCCCACTCACTGAATCTTTTCCTCTTTTTCAAATAGACATAAAGACCATTCTTCCCTTCAGCAGCACATACAATTCTTTCTAACAGCAGGGTTTGTCAGGTTGACCAGGAGGATTACTTTGATATCCATCATCAGGCACCGGCTTCATTAATGTGTCAATATTAAAGGCCAAAGGAAATGTTTCCTTAAAAAATTATTCAAATATTTCCCCTGAATAGGATAGTACCTATTTTGATTATAATGTTCAACTTATATAAGGCATTCATTTCACTTCATATACTTGCCCTTTGCTCTCCAGGAAAGATACTCTGCTGAACAGTTCATTTCCATTAATTTAATGAAATCTCTAAGTTTATTGATGAGAAAACAAGACCGCCGAAGGAAATGTCACCCAGCTAAGCTGGGATAGTCTAGAGTCCAATTCTTCTACTCACTGGCAACCTAATTTTCATTGCATCCTATATGATCTCTATAGATGTCAAATGTATTTTACAGTTTTCTAAGGAATAGGTGATAATCTCACCAGTATGAAATTAAACTGCACAGCATATTGTAGAAGATGGCATTTCAAAGTGCTTGGAAGCTTTTAGCATTCACTATCACACTGCAGTATTTTAATAAATACAAAAGCAATGCTTATTCACTTTAAAGTCATGACATCTATGAAGTTAAAGGTTTTCACAACAATGAGCAATTAGTTAAATATCACACGTGGAAGCAAAACAGCAATTTGTAGACTTCTGTTGCTTGGTGCCTTAATTACTTATATTGCAACTTGTTTCAGACCACTAAAGACAGGGCTATCTAAAAATCCCCAGGCAATTAAGGACAAAGCGTGCTCAAACATGAACAGCTCTTGAAGAAATAAATTGAAAGACCAGGTTTTATCTATAATGTTATTAGGTAGATAAATCACTGGGAAGAATAAACCACTGGAAAAAAACATAAAGGACAAACTAAGATTAGTCCTTTAAAAATCTCCTTGGAGATTATGCAATTTTCCCCATGAAATCAATATCAGTTAAACTGAAGATAAATTACAAGAGAAATCAAAAGCAGACAGTTCATGAGCAAGTAATAATAGTATTGTTTCCTTCATTGCATAGGAAGAGCTGATGGGATGGGGGTACTTTATGTTTCTGTCTACTATCTCACTGAATATTATTTGGCTTTAGGGAAAAGTGTTGTCTGAATGCCTTGTTGGTACTATATTAAGACATTTTTTTGTTTTTACACAAATCCCTACATTTTTCATTGCTAGGCACTGGTCAGAAGGAAGTCTGGGCAATCTACTCCAAGGAGGGGTCACTATTAGTTGGGACTGACTCCATGGTAGTGAGAGTGAATAAGGAAATTGATATGAAATTATTCTGATCATATACCATATAGAATGAAAATTCCCCGAATTTTAAGAAATTATCAATGGACATCTAGAGAAAATATGGAAAATTAAAAAATAGTCTATTTCCTCTTCACATGAAAAATATACTTTACTAAAAAATGAATTATGAAACCATCAATCCATAACTATTCACCAAACAATGAAATGGCCTGTATTCATGTGAGTACGTTAAATAGCACAGCTACATAATTGATTTCCTGCTCACAACATGAAATAATTTGGAAATGAATCAAAGTAAAATTTAGGTGATGCAGACTTTAATACCGTGTGATTATGAACACTAGATTTTATTGTCTAACATTAGCCTTGAATAATCTCTGGTATCACTTGTTTTATAGAGCCTATGATATATACTGTTATTATTACAGTCTATTGAATACATCATTCTAAATAAGTCTTTGTAAGGTGTTAGAAAAGAATAGGTGCTAAGAATATTTTTACCTAACAGATGAAAAATACATATATAGCATTTGCTCACATGTGTTTTTCAATCATAAATTTGAAATCATGATCCATTGCTGGTGGGAATGTAAGATGGTACAATTGCTGTGGAAAAAGTTGTAGGGTTCCTCAAAAAATTGATCATAGAACTACCATATGACCCAGCAATCCCATTCCTAGAAATATACCCAAAATAAATAAAAGCAAGAATGCAAATGTAAACATGTATACCAGTGTTCACTGCAGCACATCTCAATAATCAAAAGGTAGAAACAATCAAGATATCCATATACAAATAAATGAACAAAATGTGTCATATACATAAAATGGAATATTATTCAGCCATGAGGAGAAATGAGGTTCTGATGCATTTGACAACATAGATGAACCTTGTAAACATTATGCCAAATGACATAATTTAGACACAAAAGAGAAAATACTGTACAATCTCACTTAGACTCAATAAGAAAATATACAGAAATGAAAGATTATTATTAGTGGGGGGACATTAAGTTAATGTTAATGGTTGTAGAATGACTTAGAAAAGGATAGTGATGATGGTTTTATGTGAAGAATGTAGTCCATGTCACTGAATTACTGTTGCTGTTAGCTGCTGTTGAGTCCTTTCTGACTCATGGTCACGTGTGTAGAGAACTGCCCCACAGGGTTTCTCAAGGCTATGTCCTTCCAAAAGCAGGTCACTAGGCCTGTCTTCCAAGGCGCATCTGGTTGGGTTTGAATTGTCAAACTTTATGGCTGGTTGTCAAATGCTTAAGTGTTTGCACCAACTAGAGACTCTCTCACTGAATTACACATGTAGAAATTATTGAATTGGTAAATAGTTGTGCATGTTTTCACTGCAATAAAATAATAATTAAGAGAGAAAGAAAAATCAAACTTTTTAGAAATACTCACATCAAGAAATAAAGTATTTACGTAGAGTGTGTCACAGTGAATTAACTTTTCCTTTAATATTTATGAATTAAGGCAAGTCATATAAACTTAAAATGAAAGTCAGAAGTGACCTCTGAGTTTGTTTAATACTACTCCATCATTTTATAAGTGAGAAAATGGAAGCATGCGTTACATTTTCCCTCAAGAATGAGAATTTCTAAATATATTTCTGCAGAAATTCAGAGATGTGTAGATTTACCCCATGGCTTTAAAGTCTAGGACAAATGCTTCATCTGAATTTATTAAGAATCTGTAGAAAAAGGAAACTGTGCAATATTTCTGGAATAATTTATAAATTCTCTATTGTTGGAGATCAGTTAGATCGATCAGTTTAGAAAGTGTTAAAAATATGAGAGGACTCATCTAATCTACACTGTATAAGCATGTTCCCTGTTTGAAAGAATGGACTGATTATTAGAGATCCCTGAATGGAGAATAAAACATGCATGCATAAGGTTGGATAAAGAGAAAAAATGAATTGAACTATATAGAGGATAAAACTTCTGATTTTAGACCTTATAAAAGCAATCTTATTCTTTGAGGGTAATTTATGGATCCTAAAAAGAGAGTACATTGAAGTGAAATTGTCAGTGTCATCCTCCTGAGTTCATAGAGTGGTTGGCTTCTCTTTAGGCATGCAGGTAACCTACAGGACAGGAACCAGTGTGTTTGACAGGCAAGAAATGTGTATGCATTTTAAGCTGGAGACTGATTAATACAGATTGTCTATCATTAGTACTAACTATTGCATTATTTGAGGAGCTTTGGTAGTACAGTAAGTCATTTGGCTGTTAGACCAGAAAGTCAGTGGTTCAAACTCGCCAGCTGTTCCACAGGAGGAATATGGAGCAATCTACTTCCATAAATGTTTATAGCCTTGGAAACTCAATGGGGGTTTCTGACTCACTATGAGTCAGAATCGACTCCGCGGTAGTGAGTTTTTTGTTTTTGTTTTTGTTTTTTGGGGGGGGTGAATTTGGTGGCGCAGTACCTAAGACATTTGAATGCTGACAGAAGGTTGGTGGTCCAAATCTATCAGCTGCACTGCAGAAGAAAAATGTGGCAATCTACTTCCATAAAAAATGTACCACCTTAGAAACCCAGTGGGGTTCACTATGAGTCAGAATCAACTTGATGGCAGTGGATTTTTTGTTTGTTTGTTTTATTGCATTTATTGTTGTTTGTTGTTATGTGCCATCAAGTCGGAGCCGACTCATAGCGATCCCTCCTTGGGTTTCTGAGGCAGTATCACTACGGAAGTAGATTGCCCCATCTTCCTTCCAACGAGTGGCTGGTGGGTTTGAACCGCCAGCCTTCTGGTTAGCAATCAAGTGCCTTAGCCACTATGCTACCAGAGCTCCTATTATTATGGTGTTGGCAAAGAATTCTGAATGTATGATAGACTGCCAGCAAACCGGATTTAGAAGAAATACAACTGGAATGTTTATTAGAAGGGAGGATTGTGAGACAGCTCACTTACTTTGGCGGGCCAGCAAAAATGAGGAAAACCCTCAATGAGATGGACTGACACAAAAGCCTCAAAAATGGGCTCAAATATATCCACAATCTTAGGGATCATTCAGGAGTAGGTACCATTTCATTCTGTTATGCACATGGTCCCCATGAGGAGGAGCCCACTTGATGGCAACTAAGAAAAACAATAAACTAATATTTTGGTGTCCCTGAATGGTGCAAAAAATAATGTTCTTGATGCTTACTGAAAGTTTGGAAGTTCAAATTTACCCAGAGGCACCTTGGAATAAAGACTTGGTGATCTATTTCCAAAAATCAGCCATGAAATCTCCACAGAGCACAGTCTAATTCTGACATGCATAGGGTTGCCAAGAGTTGGAATTGACTTAATGGCAATTGGTGTTTTTCTGTTTGTTTTATTAATGATTTCATATGTTTATAACCTATATGCCATGAATTCATTGTTTTATATCCGTAAGTCAGATAGATATATAATACCTTTGAGGAGTACTGTTTTACTACAAGCAAATATAGCATTCATATGAATTACAAAAGACACGGATTTATATAGGAGATTCATGCATGTGAGCAAATAAGGTAAGAGCAAAAACCTAGGAGCATTTCTATGGGGTTGACTTTTTTAGATACTTAGTTGTAGACCAAGAGAGCTATCACCAACAGTAAGTCCTTCTTTTTTATGGAATGCAATATATGACACATTGATTAATGGAAGAAAGAACCTGAAATTTAAGCACTGAAAATTATATATAATATACAGAACTGGGAAATGGAAAATGATTTGCAGAAATGGAGGTAGGTATATGTTTGGTATTTATGCTCAAGTAGTACACTTTCGAACAAGAATAATAAAAGAAAATGAAGCTTGAAGAAGAATAGAAAAAGTAAATAACAAGGTGGTCAGGTCTTTCAATCAAAGAATTAATGCTCTGAAAAGTCCAGAGCAGAATAGAGAACAATTAGGGCCAATTTGACAAAAGCTGCATCTTTCAAACAATACAGAATCCTGTGTAAAACTTTTAAAGTTTCCTGGTTGAACAGAGTATCTTCCTTCCTGTGAAGTCTCCCCAGTTTCACAATGGAATTTCTGAACTAACGAATACTCCCACTTGAGAAATCTCTAAATAATTGCCTTCTTGTTGAAATTATGTAAGTCTGAGACCCTGGTCAGTGTTTTCAATTGAAAATAATTTCCTATATTCCTGCCAAGACTCCCAAAGTGAAGAAAACATGAGTCAATATCTAAGTTTTTGTAGAAAATGTTAATCTTTCCCAGAGAGGATTTATCGTCATCTAGACACATCCACGGCAATCTTAGTAAAAGTCACCGCCCTCTGTTCAGTTGCTGAGGACGCTAGCCCCCATTGTTATATCATCTTTGCTGAACTTCCCACACATGAATTACTAAACCTTGCTAATTGCACTACCTTGGCATCTCTGGATCTGTTCTTTCGGCACTGTGTCTGTCATCAATGTCCTAGTCAGGATGTATTGTGTCCTGCATTGATTTTTTTTTTCCAGTCCCTAACTAGCTTCTGGGAATCATCTCTAATTTAATATCTACCCTAGACTCAGAGATATTTATTTAAAATACAAATTTTCTCTTTCCTTTTTAACAGCCTATGATCACTTCCCTTTGCCCCTTTTATTAAAACTTCAAACTCCTTCACCTGTCGTGCGAAGTTCTGGTGATCTGGCTCCTGCTTATCTCCCCAGTAACATCTAAACTGATTTGCTACTTCCATTTCAACACTTGAAGCACACCGGTCTTAGCTGTAATTCCTGGAACAGTCAACCCCTTTCTATCTTTAGTTAATGCTGCTCTTCATTATTTCCTTTTGTCAATCTCTGGCTCCTTTCAATCACTCCCTAGTAAAGTCAGACATCACCTGCTCTACAAAAGCCATTCCTAACAAGGCACTCCTCGGAAGGAAGGTTGGGCAATCCTACTTCCGTAGTGATACTGCCTCGGAAACTCAAGGAGGGGTCACTATGAGTCGGGGCCGACTCGACGGCAAATAACAACAACAGCAACAATCCAGGAAAAATGATATCATTTCCCCCAATCATGCAGAAAATATCATATGTCATACTTCTTCATTGCATTAATAAACTTCATAATCATTATAATCTTTGTTTCCTATCATATAGAGTCCATTGGAGGAGAGCTTGTCTATGTCATTAACTCCTGTTAATTAGCACTTATCTTATGTTTTGGCCCAAAAAAGATCCTTAATAAATGGCTTTAAAATGAAAACACTAATAGCATTAAAAATACTGTCAGTAATGGACATTAATACTATGATTCATCAATATTATCATTTATAAAAAAGTTAAAATAACAAATGTTAAAGTGATAATCATCCGTCACCCACTGTTGAAAATAAGGAACAGACACTAGGCATGTAAAGCAAAAGTTTAAGGACTTCAGCAGGATTAGTCACCTAATAAGTTCTCTGGAATATTTGCAATGTATGACAATATTAGCAATGTTACAATGCATGACAGCATTGACAATATTACAACTCATGGTGATATTGGCAATAAACACACTGCCATTGAGTTGATTCCAACTCATCGTGACCCCCATTGGGTTTCTAAGGTGGTAAATCTTTACAGAAGATCTTCTTTCTGCAGAATGGCTGGTGGGTTTGAACCACACACCTTCTGGTTAGCAGTCAAGTACCTTAGACACTGTTAGGCACTGTACCACTAGAGTTCCTTACATTAGCAATACATGATATTATTGATAATTACGATAAAATTACAACAAATGACAGATAGTCAACACCAGCAATTTTCACTGTTGTTAAATGCACGCTAATGTCTATAACATTATTAATATGCAATTTTTTGAGTGAATTAACAAGTAGATAATAAAAGTACGAATCATTGGTCATTTGCACTTCATATGTTGGAGAACATCAATAAGCTATTGAGCAAACTCAATCAATACAATAACCATCATGTGCATGTCAATCGTAATTTGAGACTTCATATGGTATTAGAAATTCTGCTCAAATATCAAGAATATATTGACATTGGGAAAATTGGTGAAATGATTGATATAAAAGAAAGCCTCTAATCACATTATTCCTTAACTTTTTTTTTAACTTCTTGATATTATTTAATATTTATTTGTATACTTTCTTTTTGCCACAAATCTTAATGACAGCATATTAACTTCTTGAAACATAGTTGGTACAAAATAGATATAGAATAAACAAGTGCCAATGAATAAATATTTGAGTAAATACATGTTTTATAACAGAAGAATCTGCAAAGTATGTGTGGGTGCTCCATGTCTCAGTTGTTAGTAAAAGGAGCTAAGAGATTTAGAAGGGTGTTTTAAAATCTGGCAAAAGGCAATAATTAGCAAGAAGGACTCAGGAAAGTAGTGGCATAGAATCTATAACAGTAACACTACAACTGTGGTGTAGATAATGCTTGTGTGTTTACCCTGAAGCAGCTGAAAAGAGGACTGATGTTACTACATGAAGCCATGCGAGAAAGAAAGAGCCAGATGGGCAATTTCATTGACACCAAGAAAGTTCACTCCATCGGTGATCACTGAGTCATATAGAGGAATACAGAGGGTTTGCATTTATATCTCATGAGAAAATATAATTATTTTCTTTCTCAGCAGGTCTGAGATGAGCCTTAAGCATAAAATCTAAAGGGTATCCAAAGGAACACAATCCCTTAGTAATCAGGATAAAAGGTATTTTAATACAATATTTTAAAATTCAAAATGAGTATAAAATCTTTCATGTTTTGTTCATCATATAGATATTTTTGCGTTTCTTTTGATTTTTTAAAGTATTGCACTAAAATATCTTTTTATTTTCTTCTTTTTCTCTTGCCCCTTAAATTTTGCATCCAGGGCAAAAGACTCACTCTCGCTTGCCCCAGTCTCTGCCCTGAACCATAATGTCTGGAGTGAGTTAGCAGCAGTTTACAATACACAACTTTGTTGTAAGCCCACCTCTACCACCTTGAAAGGGAAGTGGACTAGCGCCCAAAGTCAGGGGACATGACAGTTCCTCTCAGAGTACAAAACCATAATTGTTACAGATCCAGTTCAGTAACTTGCTGGGAAATGAAGCTCCTATAAGAAGACTCACTCAATGTATCAGTGTGCACTTGGAAGTACATGAAAATTAAATGAAAGATCATAACTTTTAGTTCTAGTTTTTAAATATTCATTTGTCTGTGAGGGCTTGATTCCTGATGATAAACTCTGCTTTATTAAAAAATAGCCTCAGGATAGCATATGAACTATGTACTGTACCACCTTGCCCTTATTGTATTTTGTTTTCTTTAAATACACTGCAATGTAGATTTTAGAGCGGCACACTAGTGGCACAGTGGTTAAGCACTCAGCTACTAACTGTAAGGTTGGCAGTTTGAACCTACAAGCTGTTTTGCAGGATAAAGATGCAGCAGTCTGTTCACATAATGATTACACCTTTAGAAACCCTATGGGGCAGTTGTGCTCTGTTCTATAGGATGGTTGTGAGATGGCTTAGACTCAATGACATTTTTTTTTTAAAGGTAAATATCTCAGGTCTTGTTTAGTTATAAGAGACTAAACTTGTGGATTTGTGTTGTGGTATCCTTTTTTAAACAAACAAAAATGGGCAGAGGCTTTACTTTTTTTCGTATTTTTTCACATGCCTTCTAGTCATTCTTCTCCCACGAAAATTCCAGTAACAATTCTGCGACCGAATATGTGAATGTGAGAGAAATGAGATTCTGCATATAAATTACTGTGAGGTGCTCTTGTGCTGAGCTCAAGAACACAGCACTGCAGCAGGCAGATGTAAGTTTATAAAGCTTGGTCACAGAAGATAATTGCTGTTAATAATTCATAAGAACTATTCCTTTCTCTTTCAGAAAACTTATTCACTACTTCAACCATTTTCATCAAGCTTTATAATCGGATGTGGAGAAAGGGCACAAATGATTTTATGAGCAATAACAACTAACATTTGTACAGCATTTTACAATGTGCAAAGCAGTTTTCATAAACATAATTCACTCCTTACTACCACAGTAGTATTTAGGTGTTATTAAGATCATCTACATATGAGGAACCTAAGTGAGGAAGATCATAAATTTGGTATGTGACTATATCAAAAAAACCAGACACAATGGCTTGAGAGCAAAGATACCAGCATCAAAGTCTAAGAAATTCTTTTCCTCATGTTATGAGATGACTGCCTTTCTGCAAGAAGGTGGAAATGGAAGAAAGGGAGGGTTGCTGCAATATATATATATAAAACACCTACCCAGGAATGGCTTTAGTCTTATTTAACCTACTGGTTTATGTGGTCCCTGCTCTGGAAGGAGGCTAGGGGAAGCCAATGGAGAGTGAAGATCAGGTCAGTAACTGCCATGTCTCCTACAAGAGCATAAAGAAATTGTAATTTCTATTCTCTTACTCCACAGTTCATTCCCTTCTATTACACCAGACTGTATGTCACCGGAAAGGGAGTATGTGTGTCTGTGTGTAGGAGTTACATTTGTACAAATGCCTATAATTTAGCAAATAACTGTAAAATTTATGATATACAGAGGTGATAAGATTTTCCCATGACAGTGAAAAAAAAATCTAAATACATAGTAAAAAGATAAACCTTTATTTACCATTTCATGCTTAAATACCCATATGTTTGGAGAATCCATTTGCACTCAAAATTCAAATATAGTTTATATACACACACACATACATCTGTCCTTGATCTTTGATTTGAATAATTTGAATTTTAATTCCACAGTTGAAACTGGCTAAAAGTAACTTCCAATTGATTTGCTCACTATTTCAAATTTAATTTATCTGGAACAATGCCCTATCGTGTCTGTACTGCTTCATATCCAAATCTTCTTGTTGTCTTTGTATAATGCCATTATTCTTCTTGTCCTGGGTCCACAAGTCAAGTTGGATTTGCTTCTCCAGTATACTTAGCATTAAAGTTCAAGCTATCTGTTCTTTAGTAGAAAATACATACATATATATACATGTCATGTGCAAGGCATTGTGCTAGGTAGTAAAATGTGAAGCTGACTTAAGAAATCACATATTTATTATACCTTTCTCTGTTTATAAAAGATTACATGTATTATGGTTGTTTCAAGTTTAGTAAATTATAATGTTTCCTGAGTATTGACTAACTTGAAATCATTATGCCATCCTTTCTGTAAACTCACAGCTTTCTAATCCAGACTTATCTGTTCCATGTTTTAGTCTAGCTTTTATTCTCCATATTTCCCTTTTACTTGGGACTGTTTCTGAACTTCCTCCCCTTTTTTCCAAATCCTTTACATCTTCCAGGAAAATGCCAAGACCTGTCATTCATGAACTTTTTTCCACTGGACTACTGAATGTACATCTATGCTTACATCTATCATGTAAGTTCTTAATATGATATGCTGAGCTTTGTTTTGTATGTGTTGGTAACATGACCCTATTACAACATAAGCTTCATAAGATGATAGAATATGTCTTTAGCAATTATGTAACCCTCCTCCATGTTCCTACTAATATTAGGTAGATGTTCCATCAGTAATAATCAATTTACTCTACTTTCGTAAACAAAGATTGAAACATTCAACTAGCTGAGTATGTCTACTCAGATGTGGTGTTGTGCAATCATAAATGATCATGACTATGTATACCAATAATCTGTCTTTAATAAAAGAAAAATATGCTCTTGAATCACCATTAGTGACCCCAGAATAGAGTTATCAGGTAGTTTTACTTTTTTGTTCTTGGCATTATTGCAAGCAAAGTAATGCATTCACACTACCTACTTGTTTCTTTTTATAAAGCCTAGCACACATTTGCTTTAAGTGAAATGACCAAGAAGAATCCTCCTACTGATTGATTAAGGGTTAAACTAGCTAACTCACCCTGTGAGTTGTGCCTGCTATGAATCAGGCACTAAACTATGTGCCTCACATAGGATGTGTATGTTTGTGTGTGTGTAAACATTTAATTCTCAGAAAAATCTATGAGGGAATTACTACCAACATTCATATTTTACAAATGAGAAAACCAAACTTAGCAAGTTTAAATAACTTGATGAAAGTTAACCAGCTAGGAAATAGTGGAGCTGGGATTCTATCCCAGTAAGTCCATATAGTCCATGCAGCAATTACTAGAACTTCTGGACCCCTGTGTATTTGTTCAGGGAACAGGCTGGACTACTCTCTCAGGCCCTCTACTGTCATTCAACTTTATAAAATCCCTTCACCACATTCCAATAATCTTTCCTAATGTAAGTATAACTATAGCTTTAAAACATTTAATTTTCTTGTGTGGAGGTATCACAGTAGGACTTATAATAGAAGGGATGTTCTCTCCTGCTCTCCTGGACCATGTCAATGTCTTACACATGTGTGAGAGGAGATGAGTAATAGCAAGATACAGATTGTCTGTTTTCCTTTAACTCTGGGAAAAACAGGGAGAGAATAAAGAAGGAATATATTTAGAATGAGCAGCAGACTCTTTTGGAGCTGAACTCAAATGATTTTATATAGTCTGCCATTACAAGCTCCTGAAAACATCATTAATAATATATTGTTAAGTGGACAGAATGCTAAAAATAACATATAGAAGTATTGTCCAACTTTTTGCCTCTGTAAGTGCATATATATGCCTTCAAAGAAAACTTGTTTGGAAAGTATTAACAGTGATTATCTCTGGATACTAGGATTGTGAGTATGGTCATTTGTTGCCTATTTTCACTAAACCTTTTTTTTTTTTTTTAAACAATGAATATAGATGACTTTGAGGGAAAAAAAGACATTATTTTTTATGATAATCTTTTCAATAAGCCCAATTTTTTTTTAAAAAAGGAATTCTTCTCATTTAACTTGAGAAAACTAACTGCTAACCAGAAGGCTGCTGGTTTTAAAATATGTACTCATTTCATGCTCTAATGTTTAGATATCTTGTCTTTTAATTACTTGTAAATAACTACTTACAACAATCTCAGCATTTAACAATATAAGGGAGGCTAGGATCTCAAAATTTTGACAGTCTCTTTACTGTCAATATTCAGTGAGAAAAGAAGATTATCAATATTGTGTAAATGACACTCTTAGTTCATTGCAGCACTATTCACAACAGAAAAAAGATGGAAACAATTCAAGTGTTCATCAAAGAATGAATGTTGTTGTTGTGAATGTTGTTGTTGTTATGTGCTATCGAGTCTGACCCAACTCCTAGCGACCCCTCCTTGGGTTGCCAAGGCAGTATCACTGCGGAAGTAGATTGCCCAACCTTTCTTCCGAGGAGTGGCTGGTGGGTTTGAACCACCAGCCTTCTGGCTAGCAGTCAAATGCCTTAGGCACTATGCTACCAAAGCTAGATAAGTAAAATGTGAAACAAACATTTAATGGAATACTACAAACATCCCAAAACATCTTACAACTTGGATGAACCTATCACATAATATGTTGGATAAAGTAAGTCAATCACACACACACACACACACACATACAAACTATTATAAGTTATCACTTTTATTAAATGATACTAACATACAGAAACTAATGTGCATTAGTGGTTACTGGGATTTAGGAGGGGAAAGCAGTAGAAGTACTCTCTGTGTAATATTCACTTTTTGTTTATAGAAAAGGGAAAGGTAAATACAGGTGAAGTTTGGACAGAGTGATTGGCGTTACGTATGTCAGTAAGTGATATATAGAGTAAAGGAATGAATAGACAAATGCTATGTTGCATCTGATTTATATACATATACATATATTATAGGAGCTGTGGCAGCATAGTGCCTAAGGCACTTGACTGCTAACCAGAAGGCTGGTAGTTCAAACCCACCAGCCACTCCTTGGAAGGAAGACTGGGCAATCTACTTCTGTAGTGATACTGCCTCAGAAACCCAAGGAGGGGTCACTATGAGTTGGGTCCAACTCGATGGCAAACAACAACAACACCACCATATGCTTTATAAGCAATAAAAACTACCAAAAATGTGTGTTGGTGGGGGCAGGGCTGCAGATGCTAATACTGATTTAACATAACAGTCACCTCATGGGATTAGTTCTCTTGGTTTTGGGGCATAGGGTCTTGATTTCGTGGGACAATCCAGGCATATGTCATCATATGGTTCTTTAATTTTATGTTGTACCTCCAGTATGGTGAGTGGTGTCTGGGATCTTAAAACTTTATGAACAACCTAGAGTACAATTACTGAGCTTTATTTGTCTGCAATAAAAGAGAAGGAGGAAACCCAAGAATCAGAGAAGGAACTTCATTATAGGACTGTCTGCACAATCCACTACTTCTTCCATCTTAAGACTGGAAGACCCAGATAGTTGGTGGCTGGCTCCTATTATTGACTGTTCTGATCAATAATCAACACTGTAGATGGATCCTGTTATAAAAAGGGGAAAAAATACGGAACAGAATTCCAAATTCTTAAAGAATTCAAATGTACTGTACTTCTTGAGACTGGAGGAACCCCCAAGACTATGGCCCTGAGTTGCTCTTCAAACCATGAATTGAAACTATCCCTTGAAGTCCCCTTTAAACCAAGTAACAGTTTAGCCCAAAGAGTAAAGATTATTATCCTTGAGCATTGCATTTTTTAAAACAAACATCAATAACAACTAAAACAAAAAAGAGAAAAAGTATATAAAAATAAATGGTCAAGATTTATTTTAAAGCATAGATGAGAAAGAAGTCTGAGAGACAGAAAGATAAAGTAAATGGAAGTAAAACAACTAGAACAGAAATTATGCAAATGCTGACACAATTTGAAGAATGTAACCAAAGTTGCTTATTATTATGTCTTGAAACTGTGGAATGGCAGTGGATTTTGCACCCATCAAAAGTTAAGTAAAATATCCTATAGATGAGGCCATTCGATATGGTTCTAAATACTTACTGTATTCTAAAACTTGCTGTCTCTGTGCTGCCTATTTTGGCTAAATGCAAACAGGCCACAACAGGGAGACATAAAACATATCATTTCTGGAGCAAGATACACAAAAGGAGATAGAAGCAGTTTCTAAGAAGTTAGTTTAAAACTAACCTACTATTTAAGCCATAGCTATGCTTTGGACTCTTTAGAAAATATATTTAATTATGTCCTTACTTAAGAATTAAACCTATGATCAAGTTTTACTGTTCAATCAGTAGCATTAGAGAACACTTCCGCAGTATTGAGTAAAGAAAAAAAAAATAAAAGATTATTTGCTATAATTTGAAAGACGTGTGGAATTTTTTGCACCCCACAATAAAACAGAGCTGAAATTAAAAAAAATTTCCTTCACGTTAGAAATCCCCTTTATAAATACACTAAGGAAGTTCTCTATTTGTGAGGTTTTCTTTAAAATTTTATTTAAAAAAAATTGTTACAGGAGTTTATGCTAAGTTATTTGCTGCTCAGCAATAATTACACTATGATTTTACTCTTCTAGGCAACAGAACATTTCAAATACCTTTTTCAACAATATAGATGGTGACTATACATGGGGACCTCACCAGATGGAATACAAGTGAATCAAATCAACTATATCTGTGGAGACAATAGAGAAGCTCAGTATCATTAGTCAGAACAAGGTCAAGAGCTGACTGTGGAACAGACCATCAATTGTTATTAGGCAAGTTCAAAGTAAAGCTCGAGAAAATTATAAGTCCACAAGAGCCAAAGTACAAACTTGAATATATTCCACATTAATTTAGAGATATAGCTCAAGAAAAAAAATGATGCATTGAACAGTAATGATGGAAGACCACATGAGTTATGGAATGCCATCAAGGACAATACACATTAAGAAAAAAAAGTTCAAATGCCAAAAGGATGTCAGAGGAGACTCTGAATCTTAGTCATGGACATAGAGTGGCTAAAGTGAAAGGAAGAATATGATGAAGTCAAAGACTTGAACAAAAGATTTCAAAGAGTAATTCGAGAAGACAAAGTAAAGTATTATAATGAAATGTGCAAAATTCTGGATTTAGAAAACAAAAAGGGAAGAACACGTTCAGCATTTCTTAACCTGAAGAAATAATTCAAGCCTTGAGTTGCAATACTGAAGGATTCTATGGGTAAAATATGCAGGAATCATCAAAGAAGATGGGAAGAAAAATGAGGGTAAGTCACTAACTACAGGGTAGATGTGTATTAACTTGGGTGAAAAGAAAAGTAATATACAATAATGAGGAAGTCAACAAAAAATGATCCAGGCAAAGGAAGACACTTAGAGGAGCGCAAGAGTTAAAGGCAACAAAGGGAAATAGTATTACATACGCAGTGCTGCAATAATCAATGGTATTGAAAAAAGAATCCCAAGCTGTACTGAAGGCATTGGCCAAAAACTCAGGATACCAACTGAGATGTTTCAACAAACAGATGCAATGCTGGAAATTTTCAAACTTCTATGCCAAGAAATTTGGAACTGACTGGAAGAGATGGTTATTTGTACCCATTCCAAAGAGTGATGATCCAACAGAATGTGGAAATTACTGAAAAATATCATTAGTAGTGTTGTTATTGTTATGTGCCATCAAGTTGGACCTGACTTATAGTGACCCCTCCTTGGGTTTCCAAGGCAGTATCACTATGGAAATAGATTAAGCAACCTTCCTTCTGAGGAGTGACTGGTTGGTTTGAACCACCAGCCTTATGGTTAGCAGTCAAATGCCTTAGGCACTATACTACCAGAGCTTCTATTATTAGTATTAAACACAAGTAATATGTTGATGCATATTATCAAAAATAAAAAATAAAAACTTGCCATAGTACATGGAGAGAGAACTGCAGAAAGTCAATCCAGATTGAGAAGAGAATGTGGGACAAGGGATTTAATTGCTAATGTCAGATGGATCTTGACTGTAAGCAGAAAATACTAGAAAGATGTTTACTTGTGTTTTATTAACTATACAAAGGCATTCAACTGTGTGGATCATAACAGATTATGGAAAACATTGCAAAGAACACATTCCAGAATACTTAACTGTATTCGTGAGGAACCTTTACATAAACCATGGTATAGTTGTTAGAACAGAACATGGGAATATTGCATGGTTTAAAAACAGGAAAGGTGTACATCACGGTTTTATTCATTCACTATACTTATTCAATCTGTATGCTGAGCAAATAATCTGAGAAGCTGGACTATATGAAGAAGAATGAGGCATCAGTTTGGGAGGAAGACTCACTAACAACCTGCATTATGCAGATAATGCAATCTTGCTTGCTGGAAACAAAGGGGACTTGAAGCACTTATTGATGAAGGTCAATGATTACAGCCTTTAGTGTGGAATATACCTTAATGTAAAGAAAATACAAATCTTCACAATGTGATCAATAAGCCACATCATGATAAATGGAGAAAAGATTGAATTTGTCAAAGAGATTTCATTTTACTTGTTTCCACAATCAAAGCCAATGGAAGCAGCAGTCAAGAAATCAAGTAATTTGCATTAGGCAAATCGGCTGCAAAAAGACCTCATTAAAATGTTAAAAAGCAAAGATTTTTCCTGAGCTCTAAGTGCATCAGATCCAAGCCTAACTATTTTCAATAGCCTCATCTTCACATGAGAGCTGGAAAATGAACAAGGAAGACCGAAGAAGTAATGCCTTTGAATCATGGTGTTAGTGAAGAATATTGAATATACTATGGACTGCCAGAACAACAAACCTATCTTCCTTGAAGAAGTACAACCAAAATCCTCTTTAGAAAGGAAAATGGCAAGACTTAGTCTCACATACTTTGAACATCTTATCAGGAGGAAACAGTCTCCGGAGAAGAACATGATGTTTATTAAAATAGAGGTTCAAAAAAAAAAAAAAAGAGGAAGGCCCTCAATGAGATGGACTGACACCGTTACTGCAATAATAGGCTCAAACACAGCAACAATTGTGAGGATGGCACACGACTGGACAGTGTTTCCTTTTGTTGTACGTATGGTCAATATGTGTTAGAACCAATGCTACAGCACCTAACAGTAATGACAATGCATTCGGAAAGTCCCAATACCTGAACAGTACTTCAGTACCAGAATGAAGTAGCTTTTAAACAAAGGAAATGCTTCTGAAGGGGAATTTCATTCAAAATTTGTTCAAAATTTTGCCTGTAATTTGCTATTCTCAGTAGACCAGTGACTTTGAAGATGACTCAATTCTATAGTGATACTTATGGTGTCAAAATCCTATTTGGACCTTTATGAATTTATTTCTATGATCTACTCTGAGCCCAAATTTGTTTCTACTGAGGACAGCTGACACAGGGCAGAAAGATGGATTACAGGGCTCACAGAGATACAGAGAGATCAAATTCAGAAGAAAAAGAGACAAAGAGTCAGACACAGTGCTTGGAAAAGAAATGTGACTTTCCAGTGAAAAGCCCCCTTTTTTAAAAATTGTTCATTAGTAGCTGCTACAAATTGTTTGGAGTAGCATTAACAAGGATTAACAACAACAGTTCTCACTTGGATATTTATCTTCTCTTGGTTTAATACATTATTTATAGCTTATGTATTTTCATCATTCTAAAATATTTGAAAAAATCTCAGTTACAGTGTAGGGTTGCTGGGGCTTTATGTAGCATTAATTATTTTAATTCTACAGAAGTGAAACTACATACTTAACCCAGTGAAATATGGTTTTTGTGAAACATTTTAACAAATATAGTTTTTTTGATTATATATCATCACTGCTCAGTATTAGTTATTAAAAAAAATAATGGACCTTAACAGTAATTTTGTCTCTTTACTCTGAAAGTATAACAAATAAATTTACTTACTTGAAAAGGAATAATTACATCAAAATAGAGTGGCCCTCATAAACCAGACTGATCATGTGTACTATATAAAATGCTCTTATAAGCTGTAATATATTATTTTAATAAATGTTTAATAAAAGCTGTAATATATTATTTTAATAAATGTTTGAAACATCATATCCCTGGTGGTATAGTGTTTAGAGCACTGTTCTATTAACCATAAAGTTCAGTGGTTCAAATCCACCAGTTACTCCATGGGAGAAAGATGTGGCAATATGCTTCCATAATATTTAAAGCCTTGGAAACACTGTAGGACACTCCTACTCTGCCTGTAGGGTTACTGTGAATTAAAAGTGACTCAAAAGAAATGGGTTATTGAAATATCAGCTGAAATTTTTTACATTATGGATTATATTCATAGCTTTTTTGTTGGAAAAAAGTTAATTTGTCTCTTTCTTGATATGAAAACTTATTCAATGTTCCTAAATTAGTTGAGTTGTTTGTGAATTCTTATGCAATTAAATGGATCACATATAGGAAGAAAGCAATTGTTCAAACACAGAGAAATATGCATAGATGATACTCAGCCACAATGTTTCTATAATGATGACAAAAGGATCTGTCATTTACTCAAGGAAGTAGAAGATATTAGCAAAATCCTAACCTGTCCTTATTTTCAAAGCTTGAAATTTACACTGAATGTTGACTTGGAAAGTTAGTTCCACTGGTTGTTTGATTGACATTTATCATCTGTTGATCATGTTGTTCCCTACATTCTTGTTATATGTGCATTAAAAACCCTAGTTACTGAAGGGAGAAAATGTTTTTAAATTATTCTGATATTGGTAATAATATTCTAATAGTATTTAAAATTAATAATATTTTAGTGATACTATCTAATGAGAAGCTGAATTATATGAAAGAGAATGTGGAATCAGGATTGGAAGAATATGCCTTAGCAACCTGCAATATGAAGATGATGTAACCTTACTTGCTAAAAGTGGAGATGACTTGAAGCCCATACTGATGAAGATCAAAGACTTTAGCCTTCAGTATGGATTACAATTCAACATAAAGAAATAAAAATCCTCACAATTAGACCAATAAGCAATATCACAATAAATGGAGAAAAGATTGAAGTAGTCAGGCGTTTTTTTGTTTCGTTTTATTTTTCACTTGAATCCACCATCAATGCACATGGAAGCAGCAGTCAAGAAATCAGATATTATATTGCACTGCTGCAAAAGACCTCTTTAAAGTGTTAAAAAGCAAAGATGTCCCTTTGAGGACTAAGGTGCACCTGACCCAAGCCATGGTCTTTTCAATAGCCTCCTATGTATGTGAAAACTGGACAATGAATATGGAAGACCACAGAAGAAATGATGCATTTGAATTGTGGTTTTGGCGAAGAATACTGAAAATATCATTGATTGTCAGAAGAACAAACAAATCTGTCTTCAAAGAAGTATAGCCAGAATGCTCCTTAGAAGTGAGAATAGCCAGACTTCATCTCATGCACTTTGGCCATGTTGTCAGAAGGGACCAGTCCCTGGAAGAATGTATCATGCTGGGTAATTTGAAGGTCAACAAAATAGTGAAGAACCTCAACAGTGGCTGCCATGATGGGATCTAGCATAGTAAGCACTGTGGGGATGGTACGGGACTGGGTAGTGTTTCGTTCTGTTGTACATAGGGTCACTAGGAGTTGAAGCCGACTCAGTGGCACCTAACAACAACAACATTTTGATAAAATACCTTGCAGTTTATAAAATGCTTTCATATACCTTTCTACCTTATTATCCCCATTGTATTACTCTATGGAAGTTACACTTCCCTGCTTTTAAACAAAGACATGACTGTTTAAAAAGCCACAATACCTTGAGAGTCCTAATTCTGTTTCCTTTCCTTTCTAAGAGCACCTGGAATATGAGAAATATGCCTAAGCATATGAGAAAAGTATCAACAGATTTTACTTATAAATGGAACTCTTTCAAACACCATACAGTACTCTAACATTTAAATAACATTAATCAATTTATATTAAATAACATTTAAGGAACAAGTAAAATGAAATTATTAAAATGATTCTAATTAAGCCCATCTTGACTAATTCTTATAATATTAAAACTAATTTAAATCCCAATTAAAAAAGTAATTGCATTCTATAATGATTTTATTCAAAACAATTTATTCAATTTAGTAATGATTTTAAGAAACAGCAATATGCTGTACTTAAACTATAAAAAATGGAAGAACAGTTAGTATTTTTGAAAGGAGAAAGGAATCCTCACCAAAGATGTAGCTTTGTTTCATGCAGGTAATTTTCCATTGCTTAATTTTTTTTCCAGAAATGAATAATCTTTTATTTTTATTATAATATACAAATAGTTAATGTAAATAGTAGAAATAAATAATTCTATAAGAACACTGTCTTTTTTCTCTTTTAATCATAAACTTTTGTTCATATCAATTAAAATTCTCTTGTGCTCACAAATCACTCTAGATGCTTCACTCTTTATTTAATTCAATGAAGAATGCCTCACTCCATCAGTTCTCATAATTTGTTTGAAAAGGACTTTGCATAATAAATGAAAATGATTTTATTACTTGTGCTTTATTCAGTAGGGGCAATACTCAATTTAAATAATGAGATTAATGGTAAGGACAGAGGAATTTTCTCCAAACTCTCAATAGTGGCTTTTTCAACAGGAATCCTAAACCTTTAAATACCTTCACAGTAGCAGTTTAGACGTTTATCACTCATGGGTTTAAGGTAGCATTCCTTTCCTTTAGTAATTATTAGAAATTACTGCAAGATCCTTCTTAGAAATGTCATAAATCAATAGGAAGGTTATGGCTTACAAAATAATTCATTTTCAGATTAAAAAAAAAAACTCTATAAAGTTAAAAGCAATATTTGACTTCTGAATATCAAATGATTTTTTGCTTTGTGTGTACCTATTATTATAAATTTTGAGAAAAAGCTTCACACATGATTAATTAGTACTTGCTATTCAAGCTACTTTAAGGAGTCCTAGTGGCACAGTAGTTAAAGCACTCACCTGATCGAAAAGTCAGTGGTTTGGACATACCACCTATTTCATGGGAAAAAACGTGGTAATCTGCTTCCATAAAGATTACAGCTTTGGAAATTCTATGCAACTTTTCTACTCTATGTTACAGGGATGTTATGTGCTGGAATAAACTCGTTACAGTGGGTTTCTCAAGATTCTTTAAAGGCGCCTTGGTGGTACAGTGCTTAAGTACTTAGCTGTTCACTGAAAGGTCTGTGGTTTGGGCTCACTTGCTGGTCTGCAGGAGAAAAATGTGGCAGCAGTGTTGGATTAGCCAATAAGCAAGGTAAGCATGGGCATACTTGTGCTTACTTACTAATCTGTAGTGAACAATTGCACATTTCTTTCACCACATCAACAATTATGCTTCTAGGTATGGCTGGCATCTGTCTTTCTCCCAACCTCATAGCACCTTCTTAGGGAATCCAAACCATTTTTCAAATTCACAATCCGTGACAGGGATAGAGCACAAGTAAGCACAGGTAAGCCCATGCTTACCTTACTTATTGAGTATTCCTTCTCTGTGAAGCAGTCTGTATCCATAATGATTACAGACTGGAAACCTGAAGGGGCAGTGATACTGTCCTACAGGGTAGCTAGGGGTTGGAATCAACTAGACGACAACAAGCATTCAAGACATTTTCTAGAAATAAATGAAGTTATTATTGCAATCATTATTTGGAATTATATAGGTGATATAAAACAAAAATTAAACAAGATGCATGATGTGTGATTTTATTGTAACTTAGTTTCAAGCTAAATGAAGCATTTTTAAATGGAGAGTCCATGATTCTTGTGATTTTCTTCTAAGAACAATGAATGGTGTATGATAATGATAACATGGAACTGCCAAACAGCAGAGGCCTGATTTTTTTCTATAGTTCTATTTTCTAAGCTTCCTAAAGTAGTAAAATGTACAGAACTCTATCAGATGACTGAACACTCTAAGATGTAGCAAAATAACCGTGGCTGATTAAAGGCAAATTTGCTCTAATCATGTGTCTGCACTTATCAGCATGAAGTCTGAACACTATGCAGTATATCTTGTCCAGAAAACAAACATGAAAAGCTCTACTACACACTGTGGCAGACGATGTTTTCTGAGTGGTAATTCTGATATTTGATGTATATTCTTTATTCTTCCTAAGTAACTTTGATTCTGTGCCAGCCAAGATACAGCCCTGAACAAATACTTCAAAGCACTAAAATGCTGAAAGAATCTCCAGTGTCAAGTAGAAAAGAAAATTGTGTCCATGTGCCATACAAATGGTTTTGATTTAAAATCCAAGGGAAACAAAGTCTCAGCCCTGTAAACATATGAGAGCTACTGTTGTTTCTTGATGTTCTTTACTTTACACTTAATACTAATTCACATCATGATTCATTTTCAATAAAATGTGTATGTCAAATGGATTTTAAATAATTCACAGAAAGATCATACAGAAAGATTACATAATTTTTTCTTCAATACTTATTCAGAATTATTTTTTAAATAATCATTAAATATTACCAGTGAAATGGAAAAGATATTTAGGAAAGATTACAGGGCAAATAATTGTTCTGATTGCCTACACAGCATAGTAGAAACAGGTAAGTTTTATTTCTTTTAATCTAGAAAGGGACAGAAAAAAATTAAGAGAATTTGTATATGTACAAAACTTCAATTTGCTGGATATTTCACATAAATATGTAAAATTCTGAATCTTTTGAAAATTATAATTCCCACTGATAGTCTACATTTTGTATTCTATATGACTTGCATATGATTAATTTGAGAAAAACTTCATATGCGTTTTAAAACTTGAACTCTGGATGAGTTATGCCATAATATATACTGTAATTTGGTAGTAATTAGTGACCATTTTAGAATACCTGGTTACATAATTTAGAATTGTGCTTTCAACTAGAGTTAATGTAATAATTTTCTTAAATCTCTACTATACATATAAAAATGTGACCATAGTTATATAATATGAATAAAGGTTACTAATAATCCTGAAAAATAATGTCGACTGATAGTATACAACTAAGAAAAACCCTCTTTATAACTTCTTGTATTGTTTAGCTTTAACAAAAACCAAACTCACAGCTGTCCAGTCAGATCCGACTTACAGTGACCTCTTTTTGAGTTTCTGAGGTAGTATTGCTACAGAAGTAGATTTCCCAATCTTCCTTCCCAGGAGTAGCTGGTGGGTTTGAACCGCCAGACTTCTGGTTAGCAGTCAAATGCCTTGGGCACTACGCCACCAGATAATATCACCATAGTGCAGGACAGTTGGCCAATTACAATAATTCAGCACTATTAGCTGTTAAAATTTTAAGTGTAGCTGTGTCATTATATAAGGAGCTGTGGTGGTATAGTGTCTAAAGAATTTGACTGCTAACCAGAACGTTGGTGGTTCAAACCCACCAGCCACTCCAGGGAAGGAAGACTGGACAATCTACTTCCATAAAGATTTACTGCCTTGGAAATCCAAATGGGGGTCTCTCTGAGTTGGAATCCACTCAATGGCAGTGAGATTCGATTAGAGATTGATGGCATTATATAAAATGAAAGTCAGAAATTATCAGCGTTTGGAGTACGCTGTCAGCCAGCAAAGGAAAAAAGAGATAAAAAAAGACTAAACCATTTGTAAATCAGGTTTTTTTTTTTAATTTTATTTTATTTATTGTGATTTGGGTGAAGATTTACAGAGCAAATTCACTTTCCATACAGCAGTTCACATATACTTTGCCTCATGTTATTGACCACAGTCTACAATGCAACAGCTCCCCTCCCACTTCCTCCCCATAGTTACCTCTTCCCAGTGTCCATCCCTCCATACTCTCCTGCTCCCTGAGCTGTCTCCCTGTGCATAAGCAGCCCTTCCCTCTCCCATGATTGTTCTCTCCAGGGCCTGTGTCCACTTGAGGCAAATGTGTAAATCAGGTTTAACTTGCTTTTTCTTCCACGAATTGTGGTTTACAAAGCTCTCTTGTCTCTATCGAGTTATGAAAAGCAATGAAATGCCTCACAGTTAAATATTTTCATACCTTGGGTTTGTAGAATTAACAAAGGGCAAATCCATGGTATGAAACAAATGCTGTTTGACCTGTTGAGGTTTCCTTATATCACTTCCTGCTCTACAAGTATTTCTCTCTCCTTGAAATAATAAGGGTAAATAAAACTGAAGTGTAGTTTTAAGGAGTTCTAATTGAATTATTTCAGATTTGCTGTGTTCTTTAAGAGGCATGTACAAGTGGATAAGATAGTCACACTTCAAAAGTTTGAGCACCTTCCTGCAGCAATGTTGAAACTTAGTCTAAAAGAGAAAAGAATAAAATAAACCAGGTGTTCTTCTTGGTACAGTCACCTGGAAATGATTTGAATCACTATTAGTACACCAACTTTGAAGTACCAATTTCAGTCTTATAAAATGTGGGTTGTATATTCTCTATCTTCCCCTCCATCCTACTCTCTTACTCTTATAAAAATGAGAATGAGTTTTGAAAAAAATAAAATAAGTAAGTAACTGCAAATGTGTAAACTGTTTTCAGCAGTTAGGTGCTAAAATGTATAGTTGGGAGTTGCTATACAGTCTAAAATGTACAGCTTCTCCCACCACCCATTCCCATATTGACTTCTGATGATAATCAAACCATTATAACACATGCTTAAGGAATTTTCAAATGGCTTGAATTTACGTTAGGCTCTACAATAAAAAGTAACTATTCTAAATCATCTACTCTAAAACAAATGGTCACACCAATTTTTGCTAATTCTTTGGATTTCTTTGTAAGAAAAACAACAGGGAATGCAAAATAATGCTTTTGGGTGATTTATTAACCCAGGTGCCCACATTCAAAAGGAGAAATCAGCAAAAAAAGAAAAAAAGAGACTTTCTTTTTTTGCTGTGTCATTAATATACACTGATGCATGCAAAAATTCAAAATAATTTAGGATAAACAGTCTTTATGTGTTTATGAGATCAGCAGGAACTGCCTAGGTATGAGCCATCGTACAATATATCAGAACATATTTCAGGTCTTTAAAAAAAATGATTACTTGAACTAATCCGATCTTTGTGGAAAGCATTTATTGAGAATTAAATATTTTACACTTGTATTAAAATATGCGTTTATTTTATATCTGAATAAAAATCGTTTCTAAAGTAGTTCGGAAATGCTGTTGTTTGTTGTGAGGTCAATTAAAACCCATGGAGACCCCACTTGTCAAGAACAGCACTGCTCCGTGGGTTCTCAAGGCTTTGGTCTTTCTGCAGCAGATTGCCAAGCCTGTCTGCCCACCTAGGTGCCTCTGGGTAGGTTCAAACGGCCAACTTTTCAACTAGTACTTGCGCACTTAACCATTTGTGCCATCCAGGATTTCTTAGTTCTAAAATAGTGTTCATATTTACTATTTTATATTTATATTTGATTAGATTAAAAGCTAAATACAGAAAGTGTATCTAATATAAACTTCCTCAACTTAGAAAAAGTTCAAAATCTATTATTAATGTACTTATATTTAACTTCTTTCTTCTACTGTTTCTATAGATTTTTCTTTTTCTCTAATATTATTTTCTTCATTGCTATCCTATGTCATGATTGACTAAATATGGGTAATTAGAACAATTTTATCCAATTCCTGTCAAGACATTTTTATCCAAAGTACAGTACCCAACAACAAATGCGTGTCCAAATTTTCTCTAAAGGTGAATTCTTCAGAGACATTATGCTGACATTCCTATGGAATTAGTGCAGACAATTTATAAAATGCCTATCAAACCTAGATACAAAACTCCTTATCAAAACAACATACATCAGTGAAAAAAAAAAAAAAAAACAGCTAGATTATTTAAATTTTTGAAACTTTGGCCAACAATTTAACATTAATCAATGTCATAAATAGCAATAAGATATGCCATTTGTATTTGCTCAAGTAAGCATACTATTGATTTAGTTTCCAGATAACACATAATTTTTCTAACTACTAAATATTCTTCATATAATCCCTAGAAATAATGAAATTCAAATAGAACTCATTAATTGCATACTTACTTACTACTTAGGCAGTGCTGTTGAGTCGGATCCCACTCATAGCGACCCCTCCTTGGGTTTCCGAGGCAGTATCACTAGGGAAGTAGATTGCCCAATCTTCCTTCTGAGGAGTGGCTGGTGGGTTTGAACCACCAGCCTTTTGGTTAGCAGTCAAATGCCTTAGGCACTACACCACCAGAGCTCCCCATTAATTGCATAACCACCCTAAAGCATCCAAATGTGTTTAATAAATGATGTATTTATTTTAAATAAAAAAAAACCTACTTTATTTAGAGTCTATCATGGTAGGGCACTATGTCCTAACCAGGTTTGACTTCCAGGCAATAATAATAATAATAATAAAAGAACAAATTATTCTTCTTGACATATAGGCCATTTTAATTTCATTTTTAACTGAATGGCATGTGTGAAATTACTCTGAATTCTGCAACTAAAACTACCTTTTCTAAAAACTAGAGACATTTATTCAGTCACAGCAGGGCATTTGTTTCTATACGGGTCAATTAATTAAATGAGGATTCTGTTAATTTTATATTATAGCTCTCAAAAGTACATTAAAACAGTCTCCTACAGATGCGGTACAATTCCAGAGAATCCCTTTATTGTTCAGAACAATTCCAATATTCCTCCCTTAAAATGGAGCTCATTTATCTCATCAATATAGCACATCTAATTGATTTATCCAGGAAAAAGTGAATTATATCGGATACCACAGAATTTTCAGAAAATACTCATTGTCAGTTTTACTATCTTAGAGAAATACATTTTACATTAAAAGATGTTTGACAGAATTTAACCTTAGCACACTCCTAAATTTTTCAGATTCTATTCATGATAACAATAATAGGGCTTTCAGTTCTTTAAAAATGTAATGCACAAAACCAAGAAACAAACAAAAAAAGATCAAAAGAAAAATCTAAAATCATAGGTTGTGTAGTTTTTTCTAAATTAACTCTTGCTGGAGGACAATTTGAAATCTACTAACAATAGCTATTCCCCCAAATTAACAAGTAACAGAGAAAATGGATGGAAAAAGAAGATACTAGGTAAGCAGAGTTAATTTTTTTTCCAAACATCTTTTCCTCTGTGGTTTCTAAAGCTGCTGCTGCTAGTTTCTCCCAGGAAACCTGGATGGGCACTGTTGTTTTCCTGTTGAAGTTCCAAATGCACCTCTCAGAGACCTGGCAGTGTAACAAGAAAATCCTAAAGGAAGAATCAAGTGAAATTTGGGGATTTTGCCACAAAATAATTGTCAGGTGATAATATATCTTCACAGAGTTAATTTTGAAGTAATTCTAGAATTTCTCATACAGATGGTGATGTCCCCTAGGAAGGAATAATAACATTAGTAGGATGCTCTCCTCTTTCAATATATTTCTGGAGCTTCTATGTGGGAATCTGCTTTAGAGCCAAATTAGGAGCCACACAAGAAATCCACTCCCATTAGTTTAAGGTCAAGCCTCACACACTTCAGAAAATGCAGCCTCTTGGATCCTGTCAACTTTGACAAAAAAAATTTTACCCCATGGCTTTGCATCTTTTTGACCATGTTTTAACTGGTCAGAGACTAGCTTGTAAAACAACCATCAGTGAGCAGGAACATAAAATTCTCTTTCAATTTATAGCAAAATTGTAAAACATCTTGAAACTAGAAATATGGCTTTTGTAACATTTTTAAATGTGTGCATTTATGTTTTACAAATTTATGCATAATTTAAACAATGGTTCGAAACCATAAGCATTATTTACAAATATAAATTATGTAAATTATTACATTATGCAATTGGTATTGATAGTATTATAGCCTAATTCTGGTTATTATATATTCTGGTATTCTGTATTATAGCCTAATGTGAAAATTAGCACTAATCATTTGCAACTCCATGCTCTCATCAAATGGTGGCACAGGCACCATGTTTTCTTTGGACTAAAGATTGTGAATTTCATTTTTAACACAAATTGGCTTTAGTGCTTGATTATGTGTTATAATATTCTTGTCTTTGTAAAAGCAAAGATTAAAAAAGCATTTTTCTAATAAATAGAAATGTTATAATTTCTTGAAAGTTTTCAACTTCAAATTTGTTTTATATTAATCATAAATGACTAGTTATTATTAGCTTTATTTGAATTTTATAGTATCTTGAATTTTTTTGTAAGAATATCTGTTCAGTATTAACAATCACTCATTTATAGTTTTTTTCCAAGTGTAAAGAACTTTAAAATACAGTAGATTTTCTCTATCACTATGATACTATGTATCTCTTAATTTATTGAACATTTATTCATATTTACAAAACACGCACAATGTGTCAGGCCCAATGTTAGGCATATGGGACAAATGAAAAATAAGTAATAAACAAGACAGACACAGCCACTCTTTGCATGGACCTATAAGCAACAGACTTGAAGTAAATTATATCAAGTTTGATTAGTGCACGAATCTATGGAAGAAAAAAAAAAATAAATGACATATCTTAGTAGGGCTTTGGAGAGTTTTAGGAAAGGTTTCTATTCAAAAGCAGGATTAAACTAAGATGGATTGTAGCACTTTTCTTTTCTGCTTTTGGAGAAGTTTTAGGGTTATTCTTGGAATGTGATCATTCTTACACATCACGGTAATTATATTTCTCCCACTTTAGCTTTTTTCTTTAAATCAGGTAAAAACATAGGGACTAAGTTTCTCATAGTCACTTTATCAATATTTTTTATTTGCGTAGTGCTTTATCATATTCAGACCTCTCCTATGTACATTTTCATACATGAAAACAGGTTTGCCAACCTGTTTTACAGATGAATAATCTGAGACACAGGAAGTTTGTTACTTACCTAAAATCAGAGTCTAAATAAACCCAATGAGTTCTTACTATCAATACCAATTTTTCTACTTATAGCACATATTTTATAAAAGATTTTTTTATGAAATAAGAGATCTTTAATGAAATATTTATTTTTTTAATTATGAGAAATGTACTTTCAGATAAACATGTGCATGCCAAAGGTCTAATAGAGTAAAGTATGGTAGCAAGTTGCAATAGTTTGTCTTTATTAAATTCAACAATGCATTAGAAACACCATTTATATGCACAATGAGCATTATAATTATTTTTCACTTGAAATCAACTTTTTTTTTTTGTTTTCTTATTTTAATCCATTGTTTCTCCACAAAGGCTCTCTGCTTGTCTGTGGCACCAAGGACAGGGATAAAACATGTCCCAGATTCCTAGCTCAGGAAGTAATGCACTAGAATTTTTCTCTTTCTTGACCCCTCATAACTAAATATGCATTGTCATTGAGTTGATTCTGACTCATGGAATCCCATGTATCTTAGAGTAGAACTGCAGGAGCTCAACTATTTTGGGAGATGGAGTTGTGTCTGTGGTTTCCCACAAACCTTTTTCCTATGGAGTGATCACTTCTGTTATAAAAAGAATTGGCTAGAGTCAAATTTGCCTAGGCATTGATGACTTTTCAGGGAGAAAATGATTCATAAACCAAGTACCTTCCCTTTAAATTCAAAATATTTAAGGTTTATTTCTTCCAATGGAGAAATGTTGATAAATATATGTCAATAATTAGTAAAGAGAGGAGAAGCTGAGTGAACATCTTCAAAAAGGAAGAGGAATTCCAGATCTATGACCAAGGATCGGTGGGCAGACAGAAAATATATCTAAAGACACCAGGTGATGGAAACATTAAAATATTAAATACTGAGTGCAAAAAGCACTGCTTAGGTATTCTTGTCACTATAGACATACGCTTCTGTGAAAACTCTGTCACCCAGTATGGCACCTAGAATAGCCACATTGATATCAGGAGCCTGTTAGAGTACAGTGAAGGGTGGTACCGTTAACAGATTGACGTTCCAGTGTTCCAGTTTCCCTTCTTTCAAATGATGGAAACCAGCATTGCCCTTTGAACCATATGTGTACTTTGTGGATTTTGGTGGAAGTGAGAATTTGTGGTAGGAAAAAGTTTGAAGGTTATTGCATTGAGGCTCTAAGTATTATTGTGATTTAATTAAGGTAATAAAAGAAACATTAAACCAAATCTCAGCAAACCAGTTTCTGTCCAGAAGAATCCAACTCATAATGACCTGATAAAACAGAGCAGAACTGCCCTATAGGGTTCCCAAGGTTGTAATGTTTATGGAAGCATACTGCCTGATATATGATATTTCTCATGCACAGCAGCTGATGGGTTTAACTGTGGATCTTCTGGTTAACAGCCGAGTGCTGAACAACTGTGCCACCTGGACATTGCCTAATATTTATCACCTGTTTACTATCATCAGTTAAAAATGATAGTAAACAGGTGATAAATATTAGCCTCTCTATTAAGGCTGTTGCTTAAATCCTTTTAAGGAGAAGGCTATCTAAAAATGATAGCCTCTCTATTAAGGCTGTTGCTTAAATCCTTTTAAGGAGAAAACACTGCCAACCTGATACTGTCTGGAAACTCTCCACAGATTTCCAGATCAGTCCTTCTGGTGGACATTTTGTTTTGTTGCCTCCTCAGTGGCCTGATTTAGTAGGAAGAAAATGCATTTTCTAGTAGCCCCCACAAATTTCTAGCCATTAGAAATAGCCATTTGACCAAGAAACACCTTAGCAACCAAATTAACAATCTTTGTCTGTGTTGATAATATGAATATAGTGTAGATTACTGAGTGATAGCAGAGTAAATCCTTTTATACACAAATAATACTTTAAATGCCTATGGGGTATCAGGACATGCTACTGCTTTATTTATGGGACAACTTAGCCTTGAAAAAAATATGATTAGGAGACATCAAAGCATGTTCCATATATCCCTTTATTTATTTTTAATTTCAAAGAGTGGTGAGGAAATTACAGATGTTTACATTTTCCATAGACATTATTTTCAAATTATGGATGGACTTGGAATATAACTGAGATTGTCTTACGTTTCTCATACATGATCATGTGAAGTTTTTGCTGAGAACTACTATAATAGTTTCTGATCTAGTCTAGTGTCAACCATAAATAAATAATCTAATCACATTTTATTTTAAATCATAAAATATCTGCTCTGCTATCACTCTATTCTACTCTATTCAAATTAGAAATCAACAATAGGAAGATCAACAGGAAAAGAGTAACACATGGAAATTGAACAATATCCTCCCTGAGAAAGACTAGGTAAGAGAAGAAATAAAAATAGAAATTCAAAAATTCCTTGACTCAAACGAGAATGAAAACACAACACACCAAAATCTTTGGGACACAGCAAAAGCAGTGATCACAGGCCAATTTATGGCAATATATGCACACATCAAAAAAGAAGAAAAGGCCAAAAGCAACACTTTAAACCAACATCTCCAACAATTAGAAAAAGGACAGCAAGAAAAGCCCAGTCACCAGAAGAAAGGAAAAATAAAGATTTGAGCAGAAATCAATGAAACAGAAAATAGAAGGGCAATAGAATTAATCAACAAGACCAGAAGTTGATTTTTTGAAAAGATAAATAAAATTGACAAACCACTGGCAAATTTAACAAAGGAAAAGAACTAGAGGATATAACTACCACAAATAAGAAACAAAATGGGTGAAATCACAACAGAACCAACTGAAATTAAAAGGATACTATCAGGATACTATGAAGAACTGTACTCCAACAAATTTGAAAATCTGGAAGAAATGGACATATTTCTAGAAACACACCACTTACCTAAACTAACACAGATTGATGTGGAAAAGTTGAACAGGTCAATCACAAAACAAGAAATTAAACAGGTCATAAAAAATTACCAACTAAAAAAAGTCATGACCCAGATGGTTTCACTGGAAAATTCTACCAAACATTCAGAGAAGAACTCATTCCAATCCTACTCAAATTATTCCAAAACATAGAAAAGGATGGAATCCTTCCTGACTCATTTTATGAAGCAAGCATAAACTTGATACAAAAACAAGGCAAAGATATCACTCAAAAGGAAAACTACAGACCAATAGGGGTGAATATAGATGCAAAAATCATGAATATAGATGAATACATATATTCATATATACATAAATCAGACTTCACAAGAGTTGAAAAGCCAAAGAGATGACTCCACAGTCATAGTGGGAGACTTTAATACACAACTTCCCTTGAAAGAAAGAACAACTGGAAAGAAGCTCAATAAAGATGCAGAAGAGCTAAACAATACAATCCACCAACTTGGCCTTATAAATATGAATATAGATGCAAAAATCTTCTACAAAATCATAGCCAATAGTCTCCAACAACATATCAAGAAAATCATTCATTATGACCAAGTGGGGTTCATATCAGGTATGCAAGGATGGTTCAACATTAGAAAAACAATCAATGGCATCTACCATATAAATAAAACAAAGGAGGAGAACCACATGATCATATCAATTGATGCAGAAAAGGCATTTGATAAAATCCAACACACATTCCTGATCAAAACTCTCAGCAAAATTGGAATAGAAGGCACATTCCTCAATATAATAAAGGGCATCTATGCAAAACCAACAGCCAACATTATTCTCAATGGAGAGAGACTAAAAATCATTCATCTTGAGAACAGGAACCAGACAAGTATGCCCACTATCACCACTTCTATTCAATACTGTACTGGAAGTCCTAGCCAGGGCCAAAAGGCAAGAAAGGGAAACCAAAGGCATCCAGATTGGTAAGGAAGAAGTCAAACCATCCCTATTTGCTGATGATATGATCCTATACACAGAAAACTCAAGAGACTCAGACAAAAATCTACTGGAACTAATTGAGAGATTTAGCATCATGGCAGGATGCAAGAGCAACATCCAAAAATCATTTGGATTCCTCTACACCAGCAAAGAGATTGCTGAAAAAGAAATAAGGAATTCAATATCATTTACCATAGCTACCAAAAAAATAAAATACTTGGGA
>NW_006921660.1:7188850-7196083 GCF_000298275.1 Orycteropus afer afer
CCGATAGAGCCTGGTGGAACCACTGAGACAATGGCCCCTAGCTGTCCTTCAGGTCTGGAATTGAACCCACACCTGTGGCTTCCAGCCACATATGTCTATTACAGGCATATGAATTGAACATTTACCTTAGGTAGATACACTCTTTGGAGAGAACAATCATGGGAGAAAGCAGGGCTGCTTATACAGAGGGAGACAGCTCAGGGGGCAGGAGTGCATGGAGGGATGGACAAAGGGAAGAGGTAACTATAGGGAGGAAGTATGAGGGGAGATGTTGCATTGTGGTAAATTGTGGTCAATGTCATGAGACAAAGTGTATGTGAAATGCTGTATGGGAAGTGAATTTGCTCTGTAAATTTTCACCCAAATCACACACAGAAAAAAAAGAAAAGATAAAATATGTCAATAAAGGGTGGCAGGAGAATCACAAGACCCCACTCAGGTAGGAGTGCCCCAGAATGGAGGGCTTGTGCTGCATTAAATTCCGGGAGGGGTAGACTGTAGAGAAAGGACCACATGAACTTTACAATAAAGCTCCTAGGCAAGATATATCTCTGCAAGTGATACAGAGTCTGCAAGCTTTAGACTGAGAATTGCTGAATCAGTACATAGACTCATCATATCTCTTTTTATTACCATAATAGCAATTTACTATCACCTAATTCTTTTTCAGCATTGGCATATTCAAGGTTTCACACACACTATATTTCTCATTACATCCCCCTTGGCTCTGTCAGCTTGCCTTTTTCCAGATAAAAGTGGGTTTCTAGCTCATTAGGTGAGTTGGATTCCACATTATATGATGGAATATTACCTTCTCTCCTCAATTTAAACTGTCCTTTGAAAAATTCTTATCTGTCTGATTCATTTATGAATATTATATGACATTTCATAGTTTGATAGTAATAAATAAGTTGTTAACTTGAATCAATGCCCCCCCTTTTTTTTTGCACCCACTATTGGTCACTTTTCATACAGTTTAAATATTCTTTATTTCTACCTCATTGGCAGAGCACTTGTGAACTAGCTGTACCTAGCATATTGGATATCCAGAAAAATCACCTCAAGGCTGCAAAAATAAAATCTTTCATAATACAGTTCAAAAATGGGAAAGATAAAAGGAGTTTGAAGAGATCTTCAGTTTTGTCTCTTGACAAATTTTGGTAAGCTTACGGTTAAGCCATGGAGAGTATTTTTCCTGAGAGATTCTGCTGTCTCTGTCTCTTAAATCATTCCGTATGTCAAGATAAGCTTATCTATATATCACAAAGCCTCTCTGAAATATAGCTTACTCAGGAAAAAAATACCAGCTTAATGTATTATGTTATAATTAATCACACACAGTTCAGAAAGATAAAGATTCTTTTGCAAAACAATAAAAATAAAGAAGCTGAGAGCCAACAATAAATTAGTACTGTGAATGAGTTTAGAATCTTCATTTTTCTGATGTTTCTTAATCTGGAAGGGTAGAAGATATTGTGGTAATCACTAAAGGAATTTTATTCTTCCTACTAGAGCTGTTTCTCTCTGGCAAGACAATTAGGAGATTAAAGAGGTTGACACAGTGCTTGGCTGTGGTCTAATAAGGATTTGCACTTGACATTACCAGTAAATGAAATCCACGAGGGAAAATCTGACTCATATGGGCTGTTATATAATGCAAAACTATCAGTTAATTCAATGTAAGGGGTGTCACAGGAAGAAGAGTTACTGCAACTAGATGTTGAGAAGCCAAATTATCCGGGATATATATATATGTGTGTGTGTGTGTGTGTGTATGTATATGTATGTGTATGTGTGTGTGTGTGTGTGTGTATATATATATATTTTCCCCACCCTACCCCCGTGGTTGCTTGGCAAACACACCCCCTGCTGGCCAAAGAAAATTGCCTTTTATCTGCTTCCCAACACTTCTAACCTCCTGGGGAAAAGCAGCCTCCAGGAGCAGGAACAACTACTGCAGTAAAAAATAAAATTTGCAACCCAACGCTTATCAGTATATGATACTTATGATAGTTATACTCATTAGAACTACAGTTTAATTAATACTTCACTGTCCTGAAATTATGTGCACATTTCCTTATTCGGCTTTTCCAGATGCTAACTGTTCTTCTTTACCATAACATAGGTTTGATGTTTTCCTTCCCTCAGATGCCAAAAAAATATTTTGGCTAAATGTGAATGTGGCATACCTCCCCAAGCTGTCATCTTTTTAACTCTAATAGACATGGTTCCTAAATATTTTCTCATACTTCATCGCTTGTATATACAATAGTCAGTTTCCCCCTTTTTCTAGAGGAAAAAGCCATCTATAACCACTAGCCTGGGCTTTTAGACACTAGACAGTCATGTTTGTTGACAAACTGAATGCCTTGATGATATTTAAGCCAAAGTATAAAAACTTACTTCTCAGTTATGAAAAAGGATTTCCATTAGTTGTCACCATTATGGCCTGACATACATCCCTTAATTCTTTATATCTTGCCTAATTTCTAAAAGATTCACTTGTTAGAAAATTGCCATTATTGCATGTCCTTCATGAACTATATTCTCAAGATTGTCTTCTAAATTGCAAACTCTACTACTTGAACTTCCCAGTACATAGATTATTAGCCAGAATATCATTTGTGACTTTGGTTGATTTCAACTTGTAACATGTGCCTAGTGAGCTGGTATTAGGAATAGTGGTTAATATATTAATCATTATGTTGAAAAGTAAAGAGATTCCTAGTCAATTACCCAGTTACAAGTTAAAGCACACAAATGGCTTTTCAATAAATTAAATTAGTCTAACTTCTCATGCCATACTGATTGCATTTCAGTTGCAGCAGAGTAAGGCATGAGAAGTCCAGTAGTGCTGTAAAAGCTTCCCTTACAAGCGTACAAGACCATCCGGGATAGTACTCTAACTGCAGGAACATTTTAAAGAGTAGAAGCACTGCTCATGGGGCCCTGCATTGTCAGGCTCCTCCTGCAGTGCCTCAGATCTCTGGTCTGATCCCGAAACACGTGAGTCGAACCAGGAGCAGAGAACCATTCAAATGAGTCTGCTGGTGTGTGGGAGATCAGTGAGTGTGCCTTTGAGTTTTGTTCTGCCCACCTGCCTCCTGCTGAAGGCAGAGATCAGAGGCACCACACGATCAGTGAATAGCATCCCACATTGAGGGAAAAATTAGTCTTCAGGAGGGTGTGTAGTGGCATCGCCAGTTAAAGATAGATACTAGACAAGTGAGAAAAACAAAAGTGAAGGATATTGAATCTGCTTATTTGCTTAAAAAGGAATTTGGTGACAAAATAACATGGTAGTAGGTTAATAATTGAGCCAGTATAGTAAAGTATCAGATAAGGGTTACTTAGCTGAATACTGATTTATCACCTTGATTCAACTACCCACTTTATAATTCTATCTACTTGTGTGGCCAAGGCAAGTGACTTCACTATACTTCAGTTTATTCATCTCTAAACTGGAGATGATAATAGAATCTGCCTCACAGAGCTACTGTGAGAATTAATTAAGTCCTATGATGATAAACTATTCAAAACAGTGCCTGACAAGTGGTAATAATAGTTATGTATTATCATTATCATTACTAACATAATCATTTTTATAGAAGCAATGAAAATAAGAAGTAAAAGACAATGAGAAACTATAGAAGTAAACTTTATTATAGAAGTAAAGATAAATGAGAATAATGAGGGTAGTAAAAGGCAGGGATGGTTAGTGATAGAATTATCTCCTTCTATGAGAGACTTAGGAGCTCTGGTAGCATAGTGGCTAAAGCACTTGACTGCTAACCAGAAGGCTGGCGGTTCAAACCCACCAGCCACTCCTCGGAAGGAAGGTTGGGCAATCCTACTTCCGTAGTGATACTGCCTCGGAAACCCAAGGAGTGGTCGCTATGAGTCGGGATCGACTCGACGGCACATAACAACAACATAACAACAACAACATGAGAGACTTATAGGGTAGTTTTGGGTCAGAATTAATCTGATGGCAGTGGGTTTCTATGGGAGATCCAGCTTAATTTCCCATCAGTGCATCTTATTGGCAGCCACTATCCATCTGTCAGTGGATTCTTGTGTTTCATTTTGTTGATGAAAGTTCAGCAGAGCTTCCAGACTAAGATAGACTAGGAAAACAGCACTGTAGGTCTTCTTCTGAAAAATCAGCTCATTAAAACTCTTGGGAATCACAAAAGTCTGATCCCCAGTGAATTGCAGTGATGAGGCAGAAATGGGTAGAATTTTCTTCGGCTGTGCAAGAGATTAGAAACATAGAAAATGATAGGCAAGAGTATTCCTAGGGATTTTGATGGCATGATCCTTGGATCTTCATAAATTGATGTGACAGAAACCCCTTAACACTTTGCATCCAGCCCCTTCTATAAAGAAGAAAATGTTCATATGAGGGAACTGGGGGGTGGGAAGATGAAGAATTATCATAAGGATTCTGTTAAATAAAGGGCTGAATCAAAAAGAAGGTGCTTACTGTGTGCTGCCCAGGAAATATATTTTTAAATCACTATGAAGGCCTTCAAGGATATATAAAAGCAGAAAGAATAGCATGAATCTATTCCCAAATATCAATAATAATCACGTGAGGCCAAACATTTTTTTCTTTTGTTTATACACCCCACCCTTTCCACTAGATTACTTTCAGTGTGTATTGCTAAATTTAAAGTCCCTAAACATGTAAACACAATTCCAACACAACACTTAAAATTTATAATTCTTGAAAATTATCAAATATCCAGAGACATTTATGAAAACATTGTTAATGGGAATAGTGAATGACCTTCTCCAAAAATAGGTGTAAATGAAAATATCACCAGTAGCTGTGAATAAGTAAGTAATTGGACATGCTTTTTATGTAGGCCAATAATAATTAATTTAACTTCAAATAATTGAATTAAACAAAAATATTTTTTCCTTGACGTTAAGAAAACGGTACAGGACTTGGAAACTTTTATTTGTTAAACATAAGGTTGCTATGAGTCAGAGTAAACTGAAAGGCAACTAAACACAGCAATAAAGTCTGTAAAACATATAGTGCTTATTGAGTGATTTAGCTAACACTTATGCAAAATGAGATAGGGTGAGGAATTTATGACTACAGGATCACCTAATTTAGCTATACTTTTCCCTTTTGCATATAATACTGCTTTTATTTAGAAGAGTGATTAATTTCAAAAGATCAGGAAAATAATTCTTGCAAAATAATTCATTTTGCAGTGGTTCCATTTAGAACTTGTTAAACTTTGAGAGAGACTCCTTTGAGAGAGACTCATTTAAAAGATTAGAAAATATCATGAACATGTCTTAATAGTTCATTAAGTTTCTGTGACTGACCAAGAGATCTATTCATATTACAGTACACATAATATCAAGCAGCAGATGGGAGAACTGCAGTGACCTTGAAAATTTTCTAATAAATTAGATCTATTAACTTTGATATCTCCTTTATCGAAAGTGCAGTACTTTTTTCTTTTTTCACTTCCTCTCTTTTTAATATGTGGATGGAGTTCTAAACAAAAAGTAAAATGACTATTTCATCATGTTTTTGAAGCAAGGGAAATTGAATCATTCAGTGAAAAAAGTCTAATGTAATGCACAGAGACTAATATTAATCACTAATTTTATGCAAAATGACATGCCAAATTAATTACTGATGAGCTATTTTAATGGAAATATGCCAAGATTCTGATTGTTTGGGGCAGAGTGGCTTAGTGATAAATATTTAACACACTGTGGGATATTCTGGTTGCCCTGGTCAGTTGTTCATTTCCTTTGATCCCTGGAAACTAATTTTTGTTTCAGTCAACTGTAACTGATTGCAGACGGCTCCCCCCACTTTTTCCCCCCACATGATGTACATTTCCCATTTGCTTTTCATCTGATTGTACCTCTATCACAGAAAGCAATAAGGCACAGCACCTGTGTTTGTTACCATCTGCTATCTGCTAATCATTCAATGCTTTAGATTTTATCTAATCTATTTGATGTTTCTAACTCTTTATTTAAAATAAGACATTTCTCCAGTGAAAATCAGTTTGAAGTTAGTTTAAATGCAGCAAGTTACTGTACTAACATTTCCATCCATTAACAACTAAGTTGTCCCATTTAGTACAGGATTTTATAAACCAACAACATGATTTAAAATCTATCCTAAAGTTTTCTCCCTCCAACCCCTTTATATAACATGGAATTTCACAATAATAATATAAATTGGATGAATTATGAATTTTGGTATGAATTACTATTTATCAGCATAATATATTATTTAAAATATGCATCTTTATCTAACATTATTATTTTATCATATCCATTAGGAATGGAATTTTTCAAAATTAAACCATATATTCCCCAATGGAAACTCATACTCATTTCTTATTCTCAATAACAATGTTTTTTTTGATTGCTAGCATTTATTATGTGCTCTAATCTGCATTAGTAGCTTTTCATTTAGCAAGCTTGAGTTTGTAAGCACAAATTCAAAGATAAGCTTCAGTTTGCAACCACAAATTCAAACATACAAAAGATATAAGATAGTGCGCAAAATGTTTAATGTTTCTCCTAAGTCAAAATAGACAACTTTCCAAGATAACTCTTAGAGAATCTTCTCAAACTTCATTGTCCAATGTGATAGCCACCACTCACATAGATAATTTCACAATAAATTAATTCAATTAAATGAAATTGAAAATTTAATTCTTCAGTTGCACTAGCCACATTTACATGCTCAGTAACTACATACTAGATACAGGTACTAGTACTCACTACCGTTAAGTTGGATTCGACTCATAGCGATACCTCCTTGGGTTTCCGAGGCAGTATCTCTAGGGAAGTAGATTGCCCAACCTTCCTTCTGAGGAGTGGCTGGTGGGTTTGAACTGCCAGCCTTCTGGTTAGCAATCAAATGCCTTAGGGGCTACACCACCAGAGCTTCTTGCAAGTACTAGTAGTCACCGTATTAGTGCAAATTTGTAAAACATTTCCAACATTGTAGAAGTTTTATTAGACAAGGCTTTTACTGAAATATTACTTTGTTTTCCCAACATTTGAATTTTGATATCCAGTAATTTTACAAATGTAACACCTAAAAATAAGTTATATTTTATTGAGGACATACCTGTACACTTGGTGATTTTAATGCCATAATATTAAATTTATGACCAATTTGATAAGTTGATATGCTTAATAACTCTATCAATTAATGATCTCATCTTTAAAATTATA
>NW_006921660.1:7196294-7217740 GCF_000298275.1 Orycteropus afer afer
GGTTTGAACCACCAGCCTTCTGGTTAGCAGTCAAGTGCCTTAGGCACTATGCTACCAGACAGGATTAAAGTAAAATAATATAAAATGAATAAAATATTCTCTGGGAATCAATTTTGTGCATGCATGAAAAGGATCATAATTAGATTTTCTACTATACATCAACTTTTTTTTTTTTCTTTTTAATCTTCTGCTTAGATCTAGGTTATTTATACTTGGAAATTGTTGTATTAAATATTCTTTCATTTTCTTATGCTTTTGTATCTTTCTCCTTGTAATACCGCCACCTAAACAATAAACACCACATGAATTTTCAAGGTAAAAATTATATATTACTCACACTAATTATCTTGCCTTTGTTAGGTATGGTTGGGTTGGCTCCACCTCCTAGTGACCCTGTGTCCAACAGATTGAAACTTGCCTGATCCTACACCATTCTCCCAATCATTATTTCTCAGAGCATTATATTTAATACCATAAACTATTTTAAAAATAAACACAAAATCTAAACCATTATCAATTTATAAGAATTATTTTTTTGTGTAAGTTAAAATGGTTTACTCATTCAAGGCCACTGTATGTGCAGGTTGAGAATGTATAATGTCATGTTGTTGTTATGTGTTGTCGAGTCAGACCTGACTCATAGTGACCCCTACTTGGGTTTCCGAGGCAGTATCATTATGGAAGTAGATTGCTCAACCTTCCTTCTGAGGAGTGGCTGGTGGGTTTGAACCGCCAACCTTCTGGTTAGCAGGCAAATGCCTTAGGCACTATGCTACCAGAGCTCTGAATAATATCATAGTCCCCATGAAAGGTGCTTCCTGGTTTGTGGTACTGCCATTCAAAGTAGATCAGCTTTTCCTTTTTTTGTTAAATATCTCTGAACAACATAGCTAGTCCTTGAACCAAGCATCAAGAACAAAACTTGTACTAATGAGATAATACTAGCCTTTGGTTCTGGAGCTGAAACATTTTAGCAAGTACAGTCCCATTTCTGGAATTCCACTATACTAAACAGAATATTCTGAATTGCTAAGAGTCTCTTATTTATCCATTTATTAATGTACTCATTTAAAATATGTGTGAATACATATCATATCTATGCTTTGGCCTAGGAATATTAAGATGAATAAAACAGCCCATATCCAAGAGTTCTTTGAATTTTGAAAAGAAATAATTAAAATACATTCTTATAACTTCAATAATAGGATTATTCACAAGGTGTCATGGAAATACAGTGGATCATTAGCTATGCCAGCCTTGAGTATCAAGAAGCATCTCCTTACAGAAATGTTAAAGATGAGTAAGAGTTAGCCCAGGAAAAGAATTAATTAAAAGCATTCTAGACAGAGGTTTAAGCATAGACTTAGAAGGGAAACAGCACTATTCTTCAGGGTTACCCAGGACTAAAATAAATCCTAATAACTATTAATAAGTATGTTTGAATTACTTAGAAGAAGATATTCTATTATCTCCTCAATATCCATTCTCTCCCTTCTTCCTAAAAATCCCTGAAGTTTAGGTAGTCACTTGGCTACTCACATAAAGTCTGTGTTTCCCAGCTGCCTTTCTGCTGTTGTTTTAAGGTGCCACTGAGTAAATTTTGAGTCACAGGAATTCCATGTGACAGAGTAGAACTGCTTTAATAGACTTGCGCAGGCTGTACTCTTTATGGAAGCAAATTGCCAAGTCTTTCACCAGCGGAGCTGCTGGGTGGGTTTGAACTCTCAACCTTGCAGTTAGCAGCTGAGTGCTTAGCTATTGTGCCATCAGGAATCCATTGCAGCAAGGCATGGATGCACAACTAATTTATGGACTATGGTACATGAGCAAAAGTGAGGTGTAGGATTCCCAGGTTATGTCTTTAAATAGAACGGACATGGTCTCTACGCCCCTTCTCTCTTCAGTGCTATGTGGAATGCAAATGGGACAACAATAACTACAGCAACCAACTTAATATCACAAGACTGGAACTATACGTTGATGATGACTTAGTAGCAGGATGAAAGGAATCTGGATCTTCAACAGTGCAGCGCTACTTAGGCCAATTATACTTGGACAGTAATGTGAGAGAAAAATGAATTTCTATCTTGTTTAAGCCACTGTTATGTTGAGATCTTTGCTATAGCAGCCAGGCTTGATTCTTTTTTACTAGACAACATTTATTATTATCATTTTTTAACATTTTCAACAATATCTCACTTTTATCTTTATAGTATTTCTGATACTAGATTAGAACTCCTATGGATTTGGATCTCTACTGATAGGCACAGTATTTTGAGATTTGTAAGGTGACCACAAATAAGTTGGTAGATCCTGATAAATCTGTTAACTATCTGATACAGCTTTTGTCCACAGATACTGAAGGCAGTTAATTCCATATCTTCTTAAAATAACCTATAGTATAATTTCATTTAGTGATTAATTCAGTCATATATTTTGTTTCTTTTTTAACTCATCTGTGTGTATGATCTAGAAATGTACCACGGAGACATTTTACAAAGGCACAATCTGATAGCATTTTCTTTTTCTTTATATCTAAAAAGTTGTTTAGAATGTCCTCTGTTCTTTGAAATATTAAAAAAAAAAGAAAGTAAAGAATGATGCAATATAATTAAAAGCACTGTTTTCAAAGTAACCACATTATAATCTATCCTTAATTAGCAATGCAATGTATTTTAAAGGCATCAATTCCACATTTCATTGTGTTTCAAATACAATAGGTCTGATTTATTACAAATTTTGCTTGAAGAAATTAAGATCATAAATTATGACTCTGAATACAAGATTATACCAACTACTATACAATATCAGAATTATTCAATGTAGAATATGAAAAACAAATAATTATTTAGTAGAAGCAGAAAATTAAATAGAAATTTTTCAAAAAGATTAAGTAACTATCTGCTTTTAAAAATTGTGTACATTCATTTTCAAGCAATAAAAATGGAAGCACTATTTCAAATTTTCAATTATTAGGTATTTTTTGTCAATCAACAGAACATCATACATTACTAAATATGACTGTATTACCAGCACATGGTCTTATTTTATAGTAAAATTGATAATACATTATATATATTTGCACATTTATATGATGCGTCCTCTTGCTCTTCTTATCTATATGCCAATATAAACATCTTTTTTTCCATAGAGGTCATTTATTATCCTAATATCTCAACAGACTTAACTTTAATCATAGAAAAAAAAAAAATAGGTATTATTTGATTAAACATCAGAAAACCCAAACAAAAGATACTGCTTACTCTTTGGTGAGTTGGCCATAGAGTTTAAGATTAATAAGGCATCACTTTCTAGATCAAACCTCAGCTGAATGATGAAACTTGTGTGCAAATTTTAGACCATAAGTATAAGTGTCATGCTATCGCAATGATACTCTGACAAGAGAAAGTTATGGTCCATGTTGGAAAGGTCCCAGAAAACCCTATTTGGAGGCACATGAAAAGTATTAAATTATTGAGAGCATTAACATTTCTCTAAAAATACTTTCCAACCCCTCAAGCATATAAAAGCTGATTTTTCCTCCCAGACAGTCACTCTTATTCACATTTTCCTCCAGAGGTCAAATAATATTCACAGCATCGTCTTTATTTATATTTCCAATCTTGAGAAAACATTGCAGGTCTGTTGGTGTGTCAGTAGGTATTGATGAACGTGATAAAGGATTTGATGAAGACCTGTGTTGATGGTCTTTTTTTGTTTGTTTATTTAATTTCATCAGACTCATATTTAATGGAAATTCAACATTAAATGACAAGGCAGAATAATCATAACAAATCTACTCTTTCAGCCCTTAAACATTAGGGGTTGTAATACAGAAGTTTTGCAGTCAATGTATTTGAACTAGAGAGGGTGGTATAATGCCTAAGCAAGCATTCTGGGCTGAACCACGGGATGACTGTGAACAGAGTAGGCACCAGAAATGCTATAGAGCACAATCTCAAATATGATATAGTTGAGCTATGATGTGCTAGAAATCAACCGTGGCATCAACTTTCAGCCCTTACAATTGAGGGGGACATTTCTCAGAGTCTCAAATGGTTATCAGTCTTGAAACTTTGGCTGCAGTTGTGATAAGCAGTCTTTACATGAAGGAAGTATAGACAGAAGGGAGAGGCACATTAGGTCAGGAGAAAAATGTTTTCAGAAACAGCATTTATAAACTAGGAGTTGGAAGAAAAAGATATTTGACTTTATATGTGAATGTTAAATTATCACTTTACTTTTATAAACTACCAGGATAGTCAAGTGACTCATTCACTGCTACTTGGAAATGAGATGCATTGAAAGGACTCTAATTGGAAATAATATTTATACTAGATCATATCCTCATATCACTTGAGAAAGCTACTCATTTGTTGGAATTACCCCTCACAATGTATAAAGAAAAAGAGAAAGAAAAATAGTTACACAAATACATCTATAGAAAAGGAATTTTAAATCCTTAGTGATTTTACTGCATCAATTAGTTTGGTAGTTAAAAATTACTCAATGGAAATGGAGTATTAGGACAGACATTTTAAAGAGCTATAAGTCCTTGATTCAGATTTTGTAGACTCCTATCATAAATGTCAGTTTGGCACTATTAAATCAATTCATCTCACCAAATATTTACTGACACTCTATTTGCCAAGCACTTCATTTGGCATTAGGAACTTTGGTGGTACAGTGGGTCAAGCACTTGATTCGTAACTGAAAGTTTGGCAATTCAAACCCACCAGTCTTCTCTATGGGAGAAAGATGAAGAAAGTGAGATCTTACTGAAGATAATTAAAAAAAGTTTGCAGCAGTATATTGACAGAGAACTTCCAGAGGTGCAAGCTGGATTCAGAAAAGGACATGGAACAAGGGATATCATAGCTGTTGTCAGATGGATCTTGGCTCAAGGCAAAGAATACCAGAAAGATGTTTACTTGTGTTTTATTGACTATGCAAAGGCATTTGATTGTGTGGATCATGACAAATTATGGATAACATTGAGAAGAATGGGAATTCCTGAGCACTTGATTGTACTCATGAGGAATCTGTACCTTGACCAGGAGGCTTTTGAACAGAACAAGGGGACACTACATGGTTTAAAATGAAGAAGGGAGTGTGTCAGGGTTGTATCCTTTCCCCACATTTATTCAATCTATATGGTGAGCAAATAATCTGAGAAGCTGGACTGTAGGAAGAAAAATGTGGCATCAGAATTGGAGGAAGAATCATTAACAACCTGAGATATGCAGACAATACAACTTTGCTTGCTGAAAGTGAGGATGACTTGAGGCACTTACTGATGAAGGTTGAAGAATACAGTCTGCAGTATGGATTACATTTCAATATAAAGAAAACAAAAATCCTCACTACTGGACCAATGAGCAGCATCACAATAAATGGAGAGAAGATTGAGGTTGTCAAAGAATTCACGTTGCTTGGTTCTACATTCGATGCCAATGGAAGCAGCAGTCAAGCCATTAGATGATGTATAGCATTGGGAAGGTCAACTGCAAAGGAAGTGTTTCAAGTGCTGAGGAGCAATGATGTCTCCTTGGGGACTAAGGTGTGCCTGACACAAACCATGATTTTCCCAATCGCCTCGTATGCATGTGAGAGCTGGACAATGAATAAGGAAGACCGAAAGAGTTGATGCTTTTGAGTTGTGGTGCTGGCGAAGAATGTTCAAAGTACCATGGACTGCTAAAAGAACTAGCAGATCTGTCCTGGAGGAAGTGCACCTGAAATGCTCCTTGGAAGCGAGAATGGCCAGACTTCATCTCACCTAATTTGGTCATGTTGTCAGAAGGGATCATTCCCTACAGAAAGATGTCATGCTTGGTAGGGTGGAGGGTCGACCAAAGAGGGGGAGGCCTTCAACGAGATGGATTGACATGGTGGCTGCAATGATGGGCTCAAGTATAGCAGGGATCATGGAGCTGGTACAGGATCGGGCAGTGTTTCGTTCTGCTGTACGTGGGGTTGCTATGAGTCGGAAACGACTTGACAGTACCTAACAACAACAGTCAGCAAGTAAGTCAATCCAAAGCTAAATTATATACATATAGATGTGCAAACATATGAATTCATATTAATAATTTTTGGGTGTGTGTGTGTGTGTGTGTGTGTGTGTTCATTTAGGGGTAATTGAAATGCTTACAGGTATCATGAATAGGTATAAAGACAATCTGTTATTTAAACCAAGGCATTGTCCATTTAGATTTTGCCAAAGTTTTCTAATATCTCAATTTTAAAGGATTGGCAGAAGGGATATTTGGGTTCTTAGAATCATAAATTTGAAGAAATTGCTTAGTACTAAATGTGAGATGAGGATCTCTGGTAGCGTAGTGCCTAAGGCATTTGACTGCTAACCAGAAGGTTGGCGGTTCAAACCCAACAGCCACTCCTTGGAAGGAAGGTTGGGCGATCTACTACCATAGTGATACCACCTTGGAAACTCAAGGAGGGGTCATTGTGATTTGGGCCTGACTTCACAGAAAAAAAACAAAAACAACAAACGTGAGATGAGGTGTTAGAAACAGACCATTAGACCAGGGGTAAACAGAAGAATAAAGAAAACAGGCAAAGGCTCTAAGACACTCTATCCATTCAGATCTTTGATCACCAGGCCTCTCATCATACAGTCTGTGGTATGGATTACACCGCAATATAAAGAAAACAAAAATCCTCACAATGAGACCAATAAGCAGCATCATGATAAAAGGAGAAAAGGCTGAAGTTGTCAAAGGCTTCTTATTACTTGGATATACAGTCAACACCAATGTAAGCAACAGTAAGATATCAGACACCGTACAGCATTGGGCAAATCTGCTGCAAAGGACCTCTTTCAAGTGCTGAAGAGAAAAGATATCTCCTCAAAGACTAAGGTGTGCTTGACACAAGCCATGGCATTTTCAATCGCCTCATATGCATGTGAATGCTGGACAATGAAAAAGGAAAACCGAAGAAGACTTGATGCTTTTGAGTGATGGTGTTGGCGAAGAATGTTGAAAGTACCAAAGAATGCGAAAAAGAACAAATCTGTCCTGGAGGAAGTACAGCCAGAATGCTCTTTGGAAGCAAGAATGGCCAGACTTCATCTCACCTACTTTGGTTATGTTGTAAGAAGGGACCACTCCCTGAAAAAGGATATCACGCTTGGCAAAGTGAGGGACAATGAAAAAGGGGAAGGCCCACAACAAGGTGGACTGACACAGTGGCTACAACGATGGGCTCAGGTAGGGCTGGCACAGGACCGGCAGGGTTTTGTTGTGCTGTACATGAGGTTTTGATGAGTCAGAGACTACTCGACAGCACCTAACAACAACAACTTATCTTCCATACACACGTTTTCTCTCTGGCTTATGCTTTCCTATTTGGAGTCAGAAAAAAAAGAATTTGAATCTTGCTCAATTATTTACTACTTCCATATATGACCTTGAATAAATGATTTACTTAAACTTCGTCCTTTAACTTTTCTCATCTTTTTACCTTCTGTGCTGTTTTCTCATATTGATGTCACTTCTAAAACCTGTATTACTAATCACTGTTAACTGCTTGCCTTGTTTTGTATTTATTTATTTATTCATTTATTTCTGGAAAACTGTGACTGGGCATTATTATTTTTTTTTCTCTTTTTACCACATGAATTTCAAACAATAATAAATGAAAATAAATAAATAAATAAATAAATAAAAGCTCATGAGATGCTATCAGAAGCTATTCTCTTCAAAGCCCAAGGTATATCCTCTAGGAAACCAATAAGAAGGTTCAAACACAGCACAGACATCCTTTACCACATGATGAAGAAAAAAAAATCTAGTGACACTAGGGAGGTATACATGAAAGGGAGAATTTTGAAGTCAAAACTTTTGTGATCTCCTAAAATGCCTGAGTCCTAAGAGAACAAACATTTACTTGTTTCATTACTTACATTCACTTAGTTAATGTCTAAGATATTTTATAACAGGGAAAGGTTTTTTTTTTTTTTGGGGGGGGGTGCTTATAGATTTCTAAGTAGCTCTGGTGGCATAGTGGGTTAGGCATTTGGCTGCTAATCAGAAAGTTGGTGGTTCAAACCTACCAGCTGCTCCATGCCTGGAAGATGAGGCAATCTATTTCTCTAAAGATGTACAGCCTTGGAAACCCAGTAAGAGTCACTATAAATCAGAATTGACAGGATGGCAGTGGGTTTGGTTTTGGTATGGATTTCTGTAAGAGTAACATGATGAAGGTCATTTAAATATGATCTTCTCCTGCTGTGGGTTAATATAAGAAATATTTTCCTTACCCGACACTAGAAACATTATCATGCTACACTAGAGACATTTTTATTTGTCCAGGGCCAGAATATAGAATAACTGGTGTTCTACTAACTAATAATACTAATACACTAAGATTATTTTCTTTTGGTCACCTTGGAATAGACTCAATGGCAGTGAATTTGGTTTTTTTCTTGGTTATTGTTACATGGAAAAAAAAAAGATTCAAAATTTCAAAATAAAAGGCCATATATAAGTTAAAATTAAAATACATAAAATAAAAGATACAGAGAAATAAAAATAGCTAGTGCCTTATATATATGAGCATAAAATATTTATTGCTTCATAATTCTCTATTAATTTATCATATAATAGACTGTGATCTCTTTGAAGGCAAGGGGTTTGTCTCATTCATTTGTCTATCCTCAATGCCCAACCCAGTTCATAGTACAAAAATCAAAATATATTTGTTATACAGTAGTCCCTAGGTTACAAACATCCAATTTACAAACTATTCCCACTTGCCCTTTAATGTTATGTAAATTTTCTATCACTTTGAAACAAATGAACCAACTCCTACTCACAGCAAATCCTTCATCACAACCACCTTCACTGGCTGCATATGCAGCTTTTAAATCGTTGAAAAGGTTTTGAGCCTTCTCCTGCACTAAAGTAAGGGTAAATAAGAACCTTATGCTTCTGTCCCAATTTACCTAAAAATTGTTAAAGACACAATTAGCAATAGGTCTCATTTGTAACTGGGGTCTGCTGTATAGATAAATAAATGAATGAAAACATGACACGTATTTAGTAATCAAAAAAGTGAGACCGAATTGCACAGACATGTGTACACTTTACCTTCAAGTGAGAATGATGGCTGGTTCTATGACACGCTTCTCTCCTACCACTGATATGCTCTTTGGAGTGCCCATATTAATCACTCTTTTGGGTTAAGGGACTGACGGCATACCATTAGATCTGATGGTCTTAATGCCCAAACCATCATTAACCATTAGCATTTTAATCCTATTTAAGTAAATGAATGGATATAACAATGAACAACTGATCATGAAAAAATGTTTCCAGCACTACTGTCTCGTTAACTAATTACTTACATGGCTTATACTAATTCTAGTAATTAATACTTAGCAGAACCCAGAGAGGATGATTAGTTTAAAGAGGATGCAGTTATTTAAGTAAGGCCTGGATCTTGGCACATGCTTGGGAAAAGGAGGAAGGGTAGTCCTCAGTATACCACAATGATGTGACATATAGGAAAATAGAGAAAAGGACAAAAATAAGGTGAAGTTTTATTTATTTGTTGTTGTTTTTAACCATCTTTGATTATAGAAAAAAATTTGTCATCATTGGAGAAGAAAATAATATATATATATATATATAAAGAGAGAGAGATTGATTTTATTTTTATTTAAAACAAAAGAAAAAGTAATGTATTCATAAAAATGAATTAATGATATGAATTCAAACGTTGTTGTTCTTAGGTGTCATCGAGTCATCTCTGACTCATAGCGACCCTATGCACAACAGAACAAAACACTGCATATTCAAACATATGCATATTTAAAATAAATAAGATGACAGACTTCATAAACTAAAGCATACAACAGAAAACACATAGTTTTTTTTTTTTTTCCCCCCCAGACTAGGCATCAGACATCTCCTTATAAATATACTATATCCATTGCTTTGGTTTCACAAACTTGATGTTTGAAATCTACATCTTCCTTTACACAATAAATTTAATTGTCCCCAGAACGGTTGTAAAAATGGGCTCGGAGGGCACACCAAGCTCAATTGGCATAACATATTACACAAAACAGTTTCACCTTCTACTTTGGCGGGTAGCAACTGGGATCTTAAAGGTTTGCAAGCAGTCATCTAGATACAACGATGGGTCTCTCCTTGTCCAGAGCAAAGAAAAATGAAGAAAACCAAAGATTCATGGAAACAATCAGTCCTAGTGACTGGTACACCATGCAATCCACAGCCTGTACAACTATGAGACCAGAAGAACTAGATGGTGCCTGGCTACCACTGTCAACCACTTGGAGGGGGATCTACGTAGGAGATCCTAGATAGAAAGGGAGAACAATGCGGAACAAAACTCAATATCATTTGGGAAAAAAAAGAAAAGGGGGGACCAGGTTTCCTGATCTCATAAAGCCTGGTGGAACCTCTGCACTATGGTCTCTAGCTGCCCTTTAGGTCTGGAATTGAACCCACACCTGTGGCTTCCAGCCAAACAAAAGACAGGCATATGAGTTGAACATTTACCTGAGGTAGATCCAGTCCTTGGAGAGAACAATGATTGGAGAAAGAAGGTCTGTTTATGCACCAGGAGACAGCTCAGGGGGCAGGAGTGCATGGAGGGATGGAGACAGGGAAGAGGTAACTATGGGGAGGACGTGGGAGGGTAGCTGTTGCATTGGGGTAAATTGTAGTCAATGTCATGAGACAAGTACATGTGAACTGCTGTATGGAAATTGAATTTGCTCTGTAAACTTTCCCAAAAATGACAATTAAAAAAATAAAAAAGGAAAATAAAAAGGTGGGGGGCTTATTTCAAGATGATGACTCTAGAGAGATTGAGGATGGGGACTTTTAGAGTAGAGAATTGTAATCCTATTTTCTTCCATGTCACAGAGACTGAAGCACCATTATTTATGCTCTATGTCCTCTGAATCATGGGATTCTGTAATATTGCTAACTTTCAATGTGCACAATGTTTTTATTATTATTAGTATTATTATTTAGAATACTAGAACTTACAGCCACAGGGTGTATGAGCGTCATAGGACAGGAGTGAATATTTTGCAATACAAGTGCCTTTGGCCACCTAGGGATATGCTTACCTTAAAAAGAATGCCCTGAGAGAAGTCTGAATAGCTATGGCCACTCCTATAACATGAAGTTTGTGTTGGGTTCTGAGAGCAAATTACATGTATATCAAACTAAGGATTTTTTTTTTTTTTTTTAATTTGCAAAGTTATCAATGGCAACAGGGAAATAATCAGGGAAAACAGATTGTCAAGGAAAAGTGATCATAATCATGATTGGGCATCTGAAGTTCACATTGTAGAATAACATTGCTAAATGCTGAGATATGAAGCCCATTCTCTCCAAATTAAATATGTAACTCTATTTTATCTTCAAGAATAATTGGGGTCTATGGAGAGGGAGAACAATGTGGAACAAAACTCAAAATCATTTGGAGGCAAAAAAAAAAAAAAAAAGAAGGTGGGGACCAGGTTTGCTGGTCCAATAGAGCCTGGTGAAACCACTGAGACTATGGCCCCTAGCTGCCCTTCAGGTCTGGAATTGAACCCACACCTGTGGCTTCCAGCCAAACAAAAGACAGGCATATGAGTTAAACATTTACCTCTAGTAGACACACACCCTGGAGAGAACAATCATGGGAGAAGGAAGGGCTGCTTATGCACAGGGAGACAGCTCAGGGCGCAGAAGAGCATGGAGGGATGGACACTGGGAAGAGGTAACTATGGGGAGGAAGTGGGAGGGGAGATGTTGCATTGTAAATTTTGGTCAATGACATGAGACAAAGTATATGTGAACTGCTGTATGAAAAGTGAATTTACTCTGTAAATCTTCACCCAAATCAAAATAAAATTAAAAAAAAAAAAAGAATAATTGGGGTCTAAATATAGGTAAACAGAAGTGGAGTCAGATCTCGTACCTAGGAGAAATATTTTCACTTGGTTTGACTATTGTTCCTAGTCAAGCCACAGAAGCATTAATTTTAAGCTATAATAATTAAAAGACACTGAGACAAAAAGAAAACCACAACTGTGTTCACAAACTCTTTGGAAATACTTTTGAGATATAGAAGGCAAGTGTGAGCTAAGTCCAAAGACATTAAAGCTCAATGGATCACTCTAAAATGATATGTTTTGAATACATATAAAATACATAAGTTTATGCTCTGGTAGTGTAGTGCCTAAGGCACTTGACTGCTAACCAGAAGCCTGGCATTTCAAACCTACCAGCCACTTCTTGGAAGAAAGGTTGGACAATCTACATCATAATGATACCACCTATGAAACAAAAGGAGAGATTGCTGTGAGTCCGGCAGTGAGTTTGTTTTTTGGTTTGAGAACTAGAAAGCAAAGCTCTCTTTGGAAATGATGGAAAAAAATAAAACAAAACAAAAAAACCTGAAACTGATTCTGACTCTTACCAAACTCAAAGGATAGAATAGGGACAATAAGGGAAACCCTTATAAGGTTTCCAAGGCTATAAATATAGGATGACTGCATCATCCTTCTCCCAAGGAGAAACTGGTAGGTTCAAACCATTGGTTAGCATCTGAATGCTTAAACCACCGTGCCACCAGAGCTACTCTTGAAAAGTATAGACCAGGGCAAATATTTTAGATAAAATTTGAACTATTTCATACACATGCACACACACTGAACATTATCATTATGAAGGTAACATTTTCCTTCAAAATTTTCCATAAGTACACAGCCAAAATAGTTGTAGGCAGTTTTCATTATTTACCTTAGTTTCTTCAGTAAATTCAATTTCTCTATTAGTATAAGTTAATATTTACTGAAAAAATGAATGAATAAATTCTGAACCATTAACTAACAATATATATTAGTTTGTGTTTATGTTAGAAATATTGATGAACAAATGTTAGATAATCCTGCAAATCTCTTAAAAATATCTGACTTCCGATTCATATTTGAACACCTTCACTTTGAAGTCATACATTACCAGGGAGGCAGCCTGCCCTTTAACGCAGCTACATTTTGAACAGTGTCTAAAAAAATCCTTGAAGAGTAAGTATTTTTTAGGACTACCTAGGTTTTCCTATGATGTAGTCCCTTGCAGTGAGCTGTGAAGCCTTCCTGATTTATGTCCCATCACTTGTCTACCTTCTTTGTAAATATATCCAAATAAGCATGACTATTGTTCTTTTATTCATCAAGCAATTATTTATTCAACATTACAGGGAATACAAAGATGCATGCAATAAAGTCCTATTCTTAAATGAGTTCATAATCAAGTGTAGGGAGTTTAGACTATGCATTACATGAATGGCAGTGATAATAAAACTTTTGTTGGCTTCATTTCTCTAAACACCATCTGAAAACGTGCCATGTGGTCATACAAACAATAAACTGAATCTCTATTTCACTCGTTATAGGCCTTTACCATCCTACTTCTAAGATTATCTTCTCCTAAATATTCATCTTGAATTATTTAAGGGGTAATGATCATTTTATTTTTCAAATCTTTGCAAACACTACTCTCCTTGTATGGAATGTCCTTTTCATATATCCATGACTTCTCAACATATAATCATTTTTTTAATTGCAGTTTCATGCTTCTAGTTTCAAAATATCTTTCTTGATCTCTATAGTTAGCAGTTATAATTTCTTCTGTAAATTCATAAAAAGTAATTTGCCTTACAACTCATTTGATCAATATCATAGAATCTTTTGTTTTAGGTGGGTATTATATATGGATGTTCATACGTGTTTGTCTTTATTGTCTGAAAAATCAAACCATGGAAGCTTTCTCTGTATGTCCTAAAGTCCTTAATAGAGGTATGATGTAAACAGTATGTTGAGAAAAGACTTAATGGATAAATTAATAAATGAATGTGTTCACCATATTATTTCTCCCTCAGAGACCGAACACCCCAGAGAATATCTGACCCAGGAGTCCACAGAAAAAAGCAAAGTGGGGCAAAGATCAAATTTAAACATGGAAATAAAGCCACTAATAATATATATATATATATATATATATATATATGTAGAGAGAGAGAAGAGAAAATACATAGACCTGAAATTGAAGATAAGACTGAAAACAGAAAATAAATTTCTAAGGGACAAAAATGTCAGGTTTGATAAGCTCATGAGTTGCCCAAAGTTAAGTATGAGTACCAAATCTAATATCTATGGAAATTAAGTGGGTGGGTTGGTCATGAAATATTCAGTATGGATGATTATTGGTGATTCAGAAGGACAGGGAGCTGATTAAGACTTGGTCTAAAAGTAGATGCAGAGACAATAATCTTATAATTGGGAAACTAATAGGAAATGTTCTCATGGAAATAGCTAGTAAGGGACCAACTGGGAACTCTTCAGGAAAGATCCAGAGATTATAAAAGTTTAGGGCAGAGCCAACAACACTTTAGTTACTGTTGAACCAAGCTGGTTATGTGAGAAGAGGACCCAGAAAGAGCTGAAAGCATTGATGTAGTGATCTATACTCTATACTCTCCTGCTTATAGTTACGATTGCTTCTAGCATCAGTGGTAGAATTAAAACAAGAGGGAAAGAGGAGAAGACAATTAACTTTTACCCAAAGCCTATATTTTGCTATGTATTTGTGCATATAATATCTCACATAAAGAAATGTCATATGGTAGGTTATTATATTGCACACTTATTTTATTTTGTAAGTCAATGAATTAACTCAAATATTAAGGATCTTCCAAGGCAATTAAAGTGACTGAATCTCAATTTTATTCTAGACACAATGGATTCTTCTAATTGCATTAATCTTTTCCATTATTATTTTTTAAGACTTATGAACACATTTACAAGAGTCCATTTACTTCTAAGCTTCAATAGAATGTTTAATTATTCTTTGATTATTTTTCAAAGTGGACTAAAAATATGATATTTCATCAGACTGGTCTAATATATAACCATTTTATATATTTGATTTTAAATAATTATTTAATAACATTTATAGATTTTACATTGTTGTTGTTGTTATGTGCCGTTGAGTTGGACCAGACTCATAGCAACCCCTTCCTCCTTGGGTTTCCAAGGCAGAATCACTACGCAAGTACATTGCCCCACCTTCCTTCCAAGGAGTGGCTGGTGGATTTGAACTGCCAGCCTTCTGGTTAGCAGTCAAGTGCCTTAGCCACTATGTAAAACAGATTTGTATAGGTCCCTCAAAACCAAAACAAAACTCAACTGCCATCAAGACAATTCCAACTCAAGTGACCCCCTTTCCAAGGTGGTAAATCTTTATGGACATAGAATGCCCAGTCTTCCTACCATGCAGCAGCTGGTGGGTTTGAACTGCCAGCCTTCTGGTTAGCAGCCACATGCCTTAAGAACTATGCTACCAGAGCTTCTTTGCTAGGTCCTTAGATGATGCAAAACATTTGCAGTCCCTAAGGCACTTGACTGCTTACAAGAAGGTTGGCAGTTCAAACTCACCAGCCACTCCTCCAAAGGAAGATTGGGTAATCTACTTCTGTAGAGATACTGCCTCAGAAACCCAAGGAGAGGTCACCGTGAGTCAGAGACAACTAGATGGCACATAACAACAACAACATAACTATTAACCTAATGGCTGATGATCTAAACCTGTTCAGTAGTACCACAAAAGAAAGACCTGGAAATCTATTCCCCTTAAGATTACAGCCAAGGAAACCCTATGGAGCAATTTTATATTGTACATATGGATTACCATGAGTTATAATTGACATAATGGTACCAGGGCTGTGAGGGTTAAAATTTTTATATATAATACGAATTCCAATTTCTCCAATTCAATAAAAAAGGCACATTGCTTAATATTGCTTACACCAGTCTCATGGGGGGAGGGGAATAAAGTATAGTTTTTAATATAACTTAACAAAATATCATGCCACTTTTAAAAATGGAATATACAGGAGGAACAGATTTAATTTAACTAAATGCTACTTTATCAAACAAAAGATCTATCCTGGAGGAAGTGTAGCCAGAATGCTCCTTAGAAGCAAGAATGACCAGACTTCATCTCACCTACTTTGGTCATGTTGTCAGAAGGGACCACTCCTGCGAGAAGTATATCGTGCTTGGTAAAGTAGTGGGTCAGTGGAAAAGGGGAACACTCTAAACAAGATGGATTTACACAGCGGCTGCAACAATGGGCTGAAGAATAGGAAGGATTGTGAGGATGGTGCAGGGCCAGGCAGTGTTTTGTTCTATTGTACATAGGGTTGCTATGAGTTGGAGACAACATGACGGCTTCTAACAACAACAACTTTATCAATCAAAAAGATGTCTTTTATATGCTATATATTAATTTCTGATCAGATAAATGCAATGTGTAAGTTTAATGGGGATCATTCTGAGATGAATGTGCAAAATTATCATTTTTATATTTCCCATTATTTTGTCTGTGATTATCTAATAGTCTATTCTATGTATAAATGAAACAGTGGAAGGCTAGAAATAAAGTTTAATTATAATTGAGTATGTTTATTAACCACAAAATCATATTTACTGATAAACTATGTAAGCAGAGTCATGAGACCTTCAGTAACTCAAAACCTACCCACTGACGTCAAGTCAGATCTGACACACAGCAACCCCTCCTTGGGTTTCTGAGGTGGTAAAGCTATGGAAGTAGATTGTCCAACCTTCTTTCTGAGGAGTGGCTGGTGGGTTTGAACCACCAGCCTTCTGATTAGCAGTAAAATACCTTAGGGACTATGCCACCAGAGCTCTCACAGTAACTAAAGTGGTGCATAATTTTCAAAACAAGCTGCTATTGTGTGCCGTAGAGTCAATTCTGACTCCCAGACCCTACAAGACAGGGCAACCATGGGGTTTACTAGGCTATTATATTTCAGGCACAGATTACTAGGTCTTTTTTCCCCAGAACAACTGCCGGGTTGGAACCCCCAACCTTTCTGTTAGCAGTCAAACACTTAGAAGCTCTTATATTATTACATTTTGAAAGTTAAAGCATTAAATTGATTATTTGAGGTACTAATTTTTAAGTGATGGAACTTGATATGCCTTAAATAATGTGAACCTCTGAACACCCTTCTGAACTACTAGAGATTCTCAAACTACATATAAGGGGACATTACCTTAACCCAAGGAGGGGTCGCTATGAGTCTCTCTGACTCGATGGCACATAACAACAACAACAACAAACGTAATAACCTCATCTACAGTTAAGGGTTAAAGAATCCAGGTAAAGAGAGGACAGGAACCAGACAGACCATCATGATTACTTTTGGGTGGCCAATATAGTTGTGATATCATTACCCACTGGAAAAGTTCAATTCTGAGCTTGAATCTGTGTCATTAACTCAATGTGAGAGTTGTTTGTGGATTTAGTGATTCAACAATGTTAACTTATCAAAGAGGGAGGGACTGATATGCCTTAGGCTTCCAAATGTGGCAATAAAGCTTACAGTTTTTATTGATGTGATTTTCAACAACTATCACAGATTAAATTAATTTAGACAAGGGAATTTTGTAGTTGGTAGCTAACATTATAGACATTAACATAGGCAAATATAATTTGGAAATAATTTCCATGAGGTCTACCTAAATGATAAAATATGAACTATTACTGAAGATGAATCTGAGCTCTAGTGGCATAGTACCTTGACTGCTAACAAGAAGATTGGTGGTTCAAATCCACCAGCCCCTCCTCAGAAGGAAGACTGGGCAATCTACTTTCGTAGAGATACCACCTTGGAAACCCAAGGAGGGGTCACTATGAGTCAGATTTGACTCCACAGCAGTGAGTGAGAGTGAATGATTACTGAAGATCAGAATACAGAATAGCTAAGTAGGAAACTTTACTTATATTTTGTTTATTTTTAAACACACCTCCTATTAATATATGTCCAACTTCCAAAAAATCATTTGGAATAAGCATAAAATTAAAATTGCTCTTTTTTGGCTTCTAAATTTCACTTGTGTTTTTCTCTCTAGTATTAGTCCTGCACATTTTTTTTTTTAATTTTTTGTCTTTAGTTATGAAGTTTCAATGTATTCAATGAACATTCAGAGTGCAACAAAATACAAGATTAGAGATTGTAGAATCATTATTATTATTATTAATTCCTGCTGGAGTGGACTGGTTGAAGTTAATAAACTGAGTGGTAAAAGATACAAAGCTATGTTAATGAACTGGGTGAACAAATATAAATTGCCAACAGAAAGGAAGGGTAGTGGGTGGAAGGAAGGAAAGAAGGAGGGAGAGAAGAAAGGGAGGGAGGGAAAGATTCCATCAAAATAATGAAGAATTTATTTATAATTCTTTTCTAAATTCTTTCTGGTAAAATTCTGTTATATCAAAGTACAAAATGCAGTATGTCTCTTGAAATGTTTTGCATTTCAAACTGCTGCATGGGGTCACTATTTAGGATTTGCAAAAACAGGTACAAATAAAGGGCAGACAATTAGTGAAACATCTTTCTTTAGGTGAGAGAGTTGATTGGAAATATGCTCTTAAAAATAAGATTGTCTGCAAAGGACAAGATCATTGGAGCAGTTGACCTCTGTTTTCTCTAGTGAAGGATATCAGTTTGAAAAAAGGTTTACATTTACATGCAGAACATTCAGTTTGAAATACTGGAGAAACATAAATGGATTAGAAACATCCTTCATACTTTAAATCTCGGTTCTTTTCAGTCATTTTGCATTCCCTTTTTGAAGTGTGTACCAATTTAATGCCATCTCATTGTGCTCTAGAAAAAACTGTCTCATCATTTCCTTCTTCTTCCTTTTATGCTACTTTGTTTGAAGACATGAAAAGATTCCTTAAAAAAAAATAAAATGATATTTAATAACATTAGTTTTCAACTCCAGTGTCTCAAAGGATAACATAATGTCTTTTCAGAAATTAAATAAAGGGATAATTCCAACAATACAAAGTTGCTTCCTGTGCAATATACTAGTGAAAATTAAGATTAAATTTAACAAATTTATGCATTAAAATAAGAGATAAATAGACTTAGTGTAACATGAAGACCCAAGAAATATTGGAGAAAACAATGTGACTATTTTCCCTGTGTCTACATACTAGATATTTTCTAGTCTAAGAAAATGGCTTACGGTAATGTCACCTTTCCCATAGGACTAGATAAGATTCATGAATGCCCACCTCATTTACTCTGGACAAGGCCAGACACAGGTCACTGCTTGCCTTTAAATCAGGGCTTTGAACAGGTTCTTTGTGGTTCACTTATGGCTCAACAAGTGAAATCAGAATAGACCAAATTTGTAAAATAAGAATGTAACAGAATGATAACCAGAATAGGAAAAATTATAGGTGGACACACTGGTAGAAATTAAATCTCCCTCTTAGAAGATAAACGGCAGTGTTCATGTTGCATAGCAACAAAATTTCTTGACAGGAAGAGTCAAAAACAATAGTGCCCAGCTCAAAAAGGTGGCTGTTTTAAATATGGATCACGCTTCATAGTCCTGGCAATAATCCAATTTCCCCATCAGGCTCCTTCTTCGTCTCCCATTCCAGTGCTTCGACCTGTAACTTTTCTCATTCCGGTTATAATTTCTGTATACCCACTTTCTACAAATTAGGTTCTATTATCTTTGTCTGCCGTAACTCAACTGCTTCAAACCAATTCAAAGCCTTGCTTTAAATGACTCTGTGAACTACTTGTCCGCATTGATCAGTTGGAACAAAGTGCTCCTTAACATTATGATCCTTTCCTTTCACAGCTTTCTAAACTTTGGCACCCCTTCAGCCTGAGCAACCGTATGATCTGTTCTTAAGAACCGCTCCCAGAGAACAGGCTGTTCTCAGGGTAAAACCTTCCATAATTTACTGTCAGCTCACACCACACTTTCTTTCCTTTTTTTATTTTTATTTTTTTAACGTTTTATTGTGATTTGGGTGAAAGCTTATAGAGCAAATTCATTTCCCATTCAACAGTTCGTGCACATTTTGTTTAGTGACATTGACTACAATCATATCATTTTCATCTGTTGTTTACACCTTTCTAGAAAAGAACAACTACTTTTGCCTCCTGTTGAGACACTTGTAGAACTTATGGTCAAAACATTTTCCCTATTACAATAATGCTCTTTCTCTGTTGTAATAGTTTCTCCTCGTTCCAATAATCCTTTCAAATAAAGTCTCCCCTTACCAAGTCTGGATTTGTTTTTATTTGACATTTACCCAATTTCAAGAGGTGAATGTCAACAGCAATCCTATGCTAATTATTTAGTCCTTCATATGGATCACACTTCCCTCATCTTGTAGCTATTTGAAGTGGCAGGCTGATAAAATTTTACAACATTTAACACAACTGTGCCCAGTTAAAAGATCCCTAGTTGTGCAAGGGTTAAGCACTCAGCTATTAACCAAAACGTTAGTGTTTCACACCCATCCAGTGGCTCTGTGGGAGAAACAAACAAACAAAAATCATCAAACCTAACTATAGGACGGATGGTTTCCAAGGCTATAAATCTTTACAGAACTAGACTACCATATCTTTCTCCCAGAGTGGCTGGTAGGTTTGAACCTCCAACTTTCTGGTTAGCAGTCAGATGCCTTTACCACTGGGCCATCAAAGCTCCTGCAGGAGAAAAAACCTGGTGATTACAGTGTAAGAAATCCTGTAGGGCAATTCTACTCTATCACAATGGGTCACTATGAGTTGAAAAGCAACTAGAGTGCACAAGAAAACAACATGACCAGTTAAGGATGTGTTAATGCATATCTGTGGTATTCAGGTCTGTAGTATTCTCTGGCACCCTGACCTTCTGGGTCTTTTTCTATGACCTGAATATTCAAGTGATTATCTAGCTGTAAAGTTGTTAATTAGATCACACAAGATAGTATCTACTTCTATCTCCAACCATATTAACAGCTAACATTTATGGAACACTTACTGTATGCCAGGCAGCATTCTAAGCAACTATATGTGATTACCTCAATTAATCCAGCTAGCCACTGCCAAAGGAGAAATGCAAATTTGTTCAGTTTGGCTTCAGGATTTTTGTTTTCTGCTTACAACAAAATTCTTTCACTGGACCAGAGACTGCCTCCCATAGGTAAGGTACTTTCCTCCATCTGAAGCAGGATGGAACTCAGAGATTTTTAGCAAAGCCCTCCAGGTAAATTAGCAAAAATCTTAACTGCTACATTGGTTTGAAGGGTTGTGCAGGAGGGAGAGAGAGAGAGGAAGGGAGGGAGGGAAGGAGGGAGGGAGGACTGGGTATGGAGGTAGGCCTTTCATAATTAAACAACTTCACACAGATAGCTCCTGCTTTCCCACTTGGCTATGAAAAATAAAATAAAATGAAATAAAAAAGTAGAACTTTATAGCAATAAGTGCACACATCAAAAGAGAAGAAAGAGCCAAAATCAACACTTTAAATGAACATCTCCAACAATTAGAGAAAGAACAGCAAG
>NW_006921660.1:7220545-7222922 GCF_000298275.1 Orycteropus afer afer
TCTTTTATCTTGTCATTTCTTCCATGTGCTTTAGCTACTCTCCACTCATGGGCAAGTTTCAGAGTCTCTTCTGACATCCATTTTGGTCTTTTCTTCCTTTCTTGTCTTTTTAATGACCTCTTGCTTTCTTCATGGATGGTATTCTTAATGTCATCCCATAATTATTCTGGTTTTCCATCACTGCTGTTCAATGCATCAAATCCATCTTTAAATGGTCTCTAAATTCAGGAGGGATGTAATCAAGGTCATATTTTGGCTCTCATGAACTTGTTTTAATTGTCTTCAACTTCAACTTGAGTGTTCATTTGAGCAATTGATGGTCTGTTCCACAATCAGCTCCTGGCCTTGTTTTGGCCAAAGATATTGAACTTCTCCATTGGCTCTTGCCACAGATGTAGTCAATATGATTCCTGTGTATTCCATCTGGTGAAGTCCACATGTATAGTCATCACTTTTGTTGTTGAAAAAAGATATTTGTAATGAATAAGTTGTTGGTCTTGCAAAATTTTATTATGAGATCTCCAGCATTATCTCTATCACCAAGGCTTTATTTTGCAACTACTGGTAACTCATCTTTGTTTCCAACTTTTGCATTCCATTCACCAGTGATAATCAGCACATCTTCATTGCCTGTTCAGTCAATTTCAGACTGCAGAAGTTGGTAGAAACCTTCAATTTCCTCATCTTTGGCTTTGGTGGTTGATATGTAAATTTCAATAATAGTAATATTAACTGGTCTTCCCTGTAATAGTATGAATATTATCCTATCATTCACAGCATTGTACTTCAGGACAGATCTTGAGACAATCTTTGTGACGATGAATGCCACACCATTTCTTTTCAATTTGCCATTCCTGGCATAGTAGATCATATGGTTGTCTGATTAAAAATGTCCAAAGCCAGTCCATTTCAGCTCACTAATGGTTAGGATATTGATCTTTATGCATTCCATTTCATTTTTGACAACTTCCAATGTTCCTAGATTTGTACATTCCATGTTCCAATTATTAATGGATGTTTGCATCTGTTTCTACTCATTTTGAGTCATGTCACATCAGCCAATGGAGGTCTTGAAAGCCTTACTTCATCCACATCATTAAGGTCAACTCTGAGGAGGAAGCTCTTCCCCAGTTAAATTTTGAGTGCCTTTCTATCTTATGGGCTCATCTTCTGCCACTATGTCAGACAATGTTTCAGGGCTATTTGTAAAGTTTTCCTGTAATATAGCAGACAATGTTTCACTGCTATTCATAAGGTTTTCACTGCCCAAATGTTTGAGAAATGGATGGCCTCTTCCTCCTTCTGAGTCTATCTTAGCCCAGAAACTCTTCTGAAACCTATTCACCACAGGTAACCCTGCTGGCATTTTGCAACATGGAGGCATAGCCTCCAGCCTCACAGCAACTCATAAGCTACCACAGGACCTCAAACTGACAGACAAGTTCATCACCTGTCATAGTTCCTAACCCCTCTGCACCTGCTTACCTCAGGCAATGGTCTTCAAAACGAACTATCCACAAACATAAAGCAGCCTCCATCTGGCCGTCTACCTCAGGTCCTGGCCTTAATAAAGAGCCACTCCCAAGTGAAAAACAGCCCCCAGGCCTGGGCTCTCCTACCTTGGACCCTGGCCTTATAATAGAGCCACCTCCAAGTAAAAAGCCACCTCCAAACCCTGGGCCCCCATAGCTCAGGCCCCAGCCTTAATATAGAACCACACCCAAGTGGAAAGCAGGCTAGAAGCCCTGGGCCTGCCTACCTTGAGCCTCAGCCTTAAAACAGAGTAAGTTCTATTATTGTGAATATTTTTAGTTTCTAAATGTGTAAACAGATTACATCCATCAAATTACTTGCCTATATCTCTGGACTATTGCCTTTCTAGAGAACTTTTGGTGGTGTACTGCCTAAGACATTTGACTGCTAATCAGAAGGCTGGCAGTTCAAACCCACCAGCCACTCCTCAGAAGGAAGATTGGGAAATCTACTTTTATAGAGATACCACCTCAGAAACCCAAGGAGGAGTCACTACGAGTCGAATCGATTCAATGGCAGTGAGGTTGGTTTTGTTTTTTAGTATGCATGTATTTATGCATTTATGCATTTGTTTACTTATTTTGAACAAAGGGTGAAATAGTCAATGAAAACATTTGACAGTAAAGTGCCTGAACACTGGCTTAGTTTTTTTTTTTGTTTGTTTGTTTTTTGGATGTCCTCTCCACATGTACCTTGCCATACGTATGTGTGTAAAGAAAGAAGATCTGAAGGTAAATAACACAGCACAATCCAGAAATAGCTACACTGTTAAGACAGTTCTAGTAACTATTAAAATACATTACCCTGCAATGATGGTTTATTTGAAGTCATAACTGGATCAACT
>NW_006921660.1:7227294-7229536 GCF_000298275.1 Orycteropus afer afer
TTCTAACTCAATTTTGCCAAATATTTTGTGTTTATATTAAATAATTCATATATCATATGAATTATTATATGAATTGCACAGATTCATTTATAAGGTCATTCCTGGGATATTTTGTACTGAACACTATGTTACCAATATTATATCCAAATTGCATTTTGTCTCTCTCTATATATAGCACAGAATATGTAAAACGTTAAACAATGGAGATTGAATTTTTGCCCAAAACCTGAATTACTTCTGAAGTGCAAGGTATAGTGGCTGTAAAACAAAACTTAGAGGCGGATTTCTCCTATTTGTCTGTCTTTTTTGCCCTGATATCAATTGCTATGCATACCCATAATTTATGTAAAAATCAATCATCTCATTAAGATTTAATACTACTCATTAAAAAATTTATTTGCCTTGGTCCTGAAAAATATATTTCTTGAAATCCAATTTTACTTCTTGAAAAATATAATGGGATTTAGGAAGGAGTTTTTGTTATTTGGCAATTCCAAAACAACTTTAAACTTACTCTATGGAACACTGCTGCTAGTTGACCAAAGGTTCTTAGGAACTTGGGAGGCAGAATTTGAGACTTCACTCATGATTATTATAGATTTTATCTGTGAGCACTGAAACATATGCATTTTGCAATTCATTCAATTATTTTCCCCACAAGGGACATATAAACAAATATTCTAATAAATTCAAGGACTATGCAAAAAGCAATGTCAGGTCAATCAGGGCCATGTCAATTTCAGTATGTAAAACATGGATAATTAACGTAAAAGAAGAAAAATGAATTGGTCAAAAAAATTCACATCTCTTAAGTGTCAGGGGCATATGGGACTTTATTTCCAATGAACGAGTAATCTTTTTTCAAAAAGAAAATATAAAATAAAAAAATGTATGGTGGAAATTTCAGTATTCATAAAAAGTATTACTTTGACTAGTGATTTCTGTTTTAAGAAATAATTGTTTTCTGTATTTGGAGATTTGTTTGAATAAACATCCATCCATACTAATGAAGAAGAGTGTTTAAAAATTAAAGAAATAATGTATGTATAAATTATTTCAGTGAAATGCTTATTACAATTAAAAAGAAAAAGATAAGAATTAATGTGGTTTCCATCCTTACCTTCTATTAAATTCTAGAGAGCAAATAAAGACCTTGACATAGGTGAATAATTTTTGAACCACAAGTGGTTGTTGTTAGGTGCCATCAAGTCATTTTCAACTCATTGCAAACAGAATGAAACTGCCTGGTTCTGTGCCATCCTCGCAATCTTTGCTATGTTTGATCACATTGTTGCAGCCACTTTGTCAGTCCATCTTACTGAGGGTCTTTCTCTTTTTCATTGACTCTCTACCAAGCATACTGATCTTCTTGAGGGCTGGTCCCCACTTATAACGTCTCCACATGAGACGTGTCTTATCACCCTAGTCTAAGGAGCATTTTCACTGTACTTTCTCTAAGGCATATTTCTTCATTCTTCTGTCAGTACAAGGTATTTTCAGTATTCTTCACCAACACCATAATTCAGAGGCATCAATTCTTGTTCAGTCTTCCTTATTAATTGTCTAGCTTTCACATGCATATGAAATGATTGAAAAATACCATGGCTTTGGTCAGATACATCTTAGTCCTCAAAACATCTTTGCTTTTTAACACTATGAAGAGCACTTTTGCAGTAGATTTTCCCAACGCAATATATCATTTGGTTTCTTGACCACTGTTTCGATGGTCACTGCTTGTGGATCCATGTATTTTGGTTACCTCTAGTGCTTCTGTAACAGAAAATACCACAAATGAGTGGCTTAAACAAACAGATTTATTCTCTTACTGTTTTGAAGCTAGAAGTCTGAATTCAAGTGCCAGTTCCAGGGACTGGGTGAAAGCTCCTTGACCTTGGGCTTCAGCTCTGCTTCGTGCTCCTGGCCCACTGGAGCTAGAGGTGTCTCTTCACTCATGCAGCTGCTAGCTGCTGACACTGACAAACCCAAGGCTGACAAATAAAATGGCACAATCCCAAGATTAGCAAACAACATGGCAGGACACTAATTCAAGTCCAGAGACAGTTCCAAGATTAGCAGGAAACACGGCAGACTGCTAAATGAAGACTCAATTACATGCAGGGCTCAAGAGTTACAAAAAGCTGCCGAGACCCTTCTCAAAACTTTTGTTTATATAGTGAGGAAAAAAAAAAAAAACTGCCTTAAAGTCAGTTCCAACTCATAGCAATCCTTCCTTGGGTTTCCA
>NW_006921660.1:7232826-7272842 GCF_000298275.1 Orycteropus afer afer
CTTGGTAGGGTGGAGGGTGGACGAAAGAGGGGGAGGCCTTCAGGGAGATGGATTGATACAGTGGCTGCGATGATGGGCTCGAGTATAACATGGATTGTGGGGCTGGCACGGGATCGGGCAGTGTTTCGTTCTGCTGTGCATGGGGTCGCTATGAGTCGGAAACGACTCGACGGCACTTAACAACAACAACAATCCCTATGGAGTTAGATTGCCCAGTCTTCCTTCTGAGGGGTGGCCAGTGGGTTTGAACCTCCAGCCTTTTGGTTAGCAGTCAAATGCCTTAGGCACTGGAAACGGACCACATTCCTAAGGCAGCTACTCAGCTGCTCCAGTAGATTCCACCATGGAATTGATTACCAATCTTATCATGGGGAATAACTACATCTATCTGCCCAGCCACTCAAAACCAGGCCCAGCCAAGATGACATACAACCTTAAGTACTACACCACATAAAATGAAATCCTGGACAGATCAAATATTTTCTCAGTTTATTATGATATTAATTATTAGTCCAGTTGTAAGGATTTTTGTTTTCTTTATGTTGTGGTGTAATCCGCACTGAAGGCTGTAGTTTTTGATTTTCATCAGAAAGTGATTCAGGTCGTCTTCACTTTCAGCAAGCATGGTTGTATCATCTGCACATCACATGTTATTAATGAATATTTCCCCAATCTTAATACTACATTCTTCATTATTAGTCCAGTTTCTTGAATTATTTGCTCAGCACACAGAATAAATAAGTATGGTGAAAAAATGAAATCTTAATTCACATCTTCCTGATTTTAAACTATGTAGTATTAAGAGGACCAAATGTTAATAAATGTTTTATTTCTTTGTTTATTTATTAATAAAGGGAAAAGTAATGTCTTCTGTATTGTTTCAGAGAAGGAATAAAGCAGATTACAAAACTCACATAGACTATAAAAAAGTAGGAGCATGTGACAAAAGCAAATTAATTAAGTGAGATAAATTAAGACAAATAGTAAATAGCATTAAAGTAAGAAATTAGTTATATGATTAACAAAAAACTATTCCAGAATATGTAATAATAAATAGAATCTAAGTAGTATGAAATTACTACTTATTTTCTATTATTACATAACTTAGATTATATTATTACATATTAATATCATTCTATTATCGCATAACATTACATACACTACAAGTCATGGTATTTTCAGTCATCCCATATGCATGTGAAAGATGGCCAATGAATAAAGAAGAGAGAAGAAGAGTTGATACTTTTGAGTTAAAGAGTTGGGAAAGAAGACTGAAAGTATCATAGACTGCCAGAAGAACTAACAGATCTGTCCTGGAAGAAGTTCAGACAGAATTCTCCTTGGAAGCAAGAATGGCCAGGATTCATCTCACCTACTTTGGTCATGTTGTCAGAAGGAGCCATTCCCTAAAGAAGGATATCATGCTTGGTAAAGTGGAGGGTCAGCAAAAAAGTGGAAGGCCCTAAATGAGATAGATTGACATGGTGGCTGCAATGATGGGCTCAGGTATAGCAAATATTGTGAGGCTGGTACAGGACCAGACATTATTTTGTTCTGTTGTACACAGGGTCACTATGAGTCAGAGCTAACTCAATGGCACCAAACAACAACAACCGCAAAGTAGTATGGAAAACTCCCATCTCAGGGACAATATTTTGTTCAGTTTCTGCTATTTTCCTCTCAGTACATGGTCAGATACTTCAGGAATACAAAGTGAAAAAGGCTTCACATCAGAACATGATCAGATCCTCTCTGTTGATTACTGATAAGTTGTTAGTATTTTTGATCCATTCAGGTTGAGAATCACTACCCTTACTTCTCTTTCTAAAACAAAATTATTCATATCATCCGCTTGCTTAAAACCTTTCAGAGTTCAAAACATAAGCAGGACGAAGAAGAACCTTTATAATTCTGCTGTCCTTTCACCTGTGCCTCATCTCAAAGTTATTCTACCTCCCACTTGGTTTAACATTTTTCTTCCTAGGGCTAACATTCTTTGTATCTGTACAATTTCACATCATTCCTATGGGTTGAAGAATTCTTCCCCTGTCTATATGCCCATTTCCATCAAGTACACCTGAAAAATCCTCATTCATTCTTTAAGAACTCAATGTCACTTCACATGAAAAACCTTCTCTGTTATTCACAGGCTCTGAAAGATCCAGTCTCACATCTCTTGTATCTTATGGAACAAATTGCTCTGATTATTTCTGTATGAGTATGTGATACCTTAGACTATAAGCCCTGGATGTAGGGGCAAGTTCTACTCCTGTTAGATGCCCCAAAACCTAGTTTAGTAACCTATTTATTGTAGATTTTTAATAAATATAGTTGATGAAATGAAAGAGCATGTTATGGGAATAACATGATGATGGAGGGTTATCAGTGTTTATAGGTACTGGTAGCTTGCCTGGACCTGTAAATGTCAAAGTTTATATGCATAGCATTCAGCCATATATGTAACTAATTTTCATATAATAAGGAAGGTTGGGCAATCCTACTTCCGTAGTGATACTGCCTCGGAAACCCAAGGAGGGGTCGCTATGAGTCGGGGCCAACTCTACGGCAAACAACAACAACAACAACAATATTGTCCCAGTATATTTCCTAGCTTTATATAAGTAGAGATTTAGGGTCTCAAAATTTGTTTTGAAAAAAGTCATCCCCATACTTGAAAGAAAGACTAAAGTCATACAACACAAAATACAGTTTGAATGTCTTTCAAAATGTGCTACTGATCTTCTTTCGTGGTAAACTGTCTGCTTCAATAATGACTTTCCAGACCATCTGATCAAAAGAGGACTAAAAAGGAAAGAAAACATCTTTTCCATGAAAGCAGGGAGGCCAATTTGGAGATAGTCACTGCTTCTATTAATACCTTTTAAACAATCCACCTAACAGCAGCATATCATTTGCTGAAGAAAATTAGTTTTGGACTGCGTCATTTCCAACTACAGCTTGTGTGTATATGTATATGTATATGTACTATGTATGTATATGTATATGTACTAATGAAATAATACTCAATTATCTAGCATAATAAGAAAAGTTTTGTATTTTGTGTCTGTGGCTTAATATCCTGCCACTATGTCAGAAGGAAACATTTTTTAAGTCCTTACTCCAGGAATGGTGAAAGACTTGGATTTTTCATCTACACTTTTTCCCCTTAGTGGTCTCTTGCTCTGGTGGTCTCAGGAGCTCTGGTGGTGTAGTGGTTAATGTTTTGACTCCTAACCAAAAGGTTGGTGGTTAATACTCACTAGCTGCTCTGTGGAAGAAAAATGAGACAGTCAGCTTCTGTAAAGATTTACAACTTTGGAAACCCAATGGAGGTCATTGTGAGTCAGAATCGACTTGATGCCTGTGAGTATGGTTTTTGGTTTTGAGTGGTCCTTTGCACTTGTATTGAGGTAAATTAAAAGAAAATACATGTGTTTTTTGGTCACCAATCAAAACACATCATAGTATATTTTCATATTTTAACTGGTTAAACAAGTGAGATAATTTTATTTTTAGACAGAATGAGAAAATGTCATTTTTCTAAACTCTCTTAGAAGCATAACCACAAAAGATTTCAGAAAATAAACACTCCACTCCAGTTTAGCAAAAAGCTAATTTTAAGTAATTTTCTTTCACTGATTCCTAATAGTCTCCTCCTAGGTTTCAACTCACATGTTTAGTTTGTGTCCCAAATCCTTGCCTCTCAGGTATTTGGGCTATGGCCCAGGCACAGGCAAAAGGCTTTTTTTTTTTTACTTGCCCCCAATCACATACTTGAATTAGAACACACACAATGTCTCTTACATTGGAGGAAAAAATTTATTTCTGTCCCAGGAATACAGGTGATATACAAGTTTGTCTTTGATGGTACGTCTCTGCCAAAACTGTGTACTGACTACAATTCTTTGGATAATAATAATTTTTTAACAAAAATCCTATTGATCATAACACTCTGATCCATCAAGTAGAGTTAATAGCAGCAAGTTAGAACCATAATTCACATCATAAGTTACATAGCAGTGGTTCTATGATTAAGATACTATCTAGACTCCTGTGAAAATGGGTGACTTTTCATGTAGAAATACACTAGCACTTAAATATTGAAAAGAACATTTTCTCTTCTCCAATGTGAACATTATGAAAAAAAAAAAGAAGAAAGAAAAATACCTAATTATTTTTTATTTTCTCAGAAAAAAAAAAAAAAACCAACTCCCAATGAATTTTACAAGAAACTTGTCTTAGTAAATAGTGCAGAATTAGCTCATTTAATTTTCCCTGAGCTACTTTATGGTTAGATAATAAAGTAGAATACACATTCCCAATAAAATTTGTTAAGAGCCAGCTAAGGGATCTGCACTTATTCTTTTATTGTGCACAAATAAATACTTGAAGTATAGATCCTTATTTCCTTATTATTTATTGATATTTCATGTTTTGACATGAGAAGTATTCTAACAGTCTTTGATAAATATACCAAAACCAAACCCATTCTTGTTAAGTTGATTCTGGCTCATAATGAGTCTTTAGGAGCATGGGACTGCCTCATACATAGCCTTCCCAAGGCTGTTAAATCTTTACAGAAACAGACTGCCACATCTTTCTCCCGCAGAGCAGCTAGGGGTTTGAACCATCCACCTTTCAGATAGTAGATAAATATAGTGAAACTAAACAACCATTCACTTTAGTTTCAATAAATTTGCATCTGTATTCCCCCTGATGATGGTGCATTTTATACTCTTTCATAGTTCAGAGTGGGTATGTGACATCCATCAATAGATTGGAATTGCACTCACTGGGAAAGAATGGCTTAACACACAGAAGTGCCAAACTGATGAAAAAGCGGATTGAAAAGAAATGAAGCAATCTCTAATGAACAGGTGAACATGACTTGTTTAGCACTGAAAAATCAATGAGGTGAAACAGTTTCCTTCACCAAATGAATAAGGTAAAAATCAAGCTATCATTGAACCTGTAATTTCTCATCTTCACACTCAACTGTACACATGGTACTACCCTTCTAATGTGTCTGATTTTTACCATAGAGAGTAAGATGAAGCATGTTTCTTTATCAGCCTCCACTTACTCATTAACCCTTTGCATTTTGGTATTTGAGACTTTCAATAGTCAGTAATGACTTCCAGTAATTGAAACCAAATACCTTTTAAAAATCTACACTATTCATAAAAGTTATGGCATATGAGCTGTAAGAGCTGCCTCCTCAAAGTAGAGGCCACCTTAATGATGTGAAAGGAGTAAGCTTTCATAATCTTCATTTGCTGATGTGTCATGACTCCAAATGAAAGGAAACAGCTGCAAACATCCTTTAATAATTATAATATGGAATGCACAAATTATGAATCTAGGAAAATTGGAAATTGTGAAAAATGAAATGGAAGACAAAGATTGATAACCTACACATTAACGCACTGCCTTTGAGTTGGATCTAACTCATAGCGACCCCTCCTTGGGTTTCTGAGGCTGTATCACTATGGAAGTAGATTGCCCAACCTTCCTTCTGAGGAGTGGCTGGTGGGTTTGAACCACCAGCCTTCTGGTTAGCAGTCAAATGCCTTAGGCACTATGCCACCAGAACTCCCATAACCTAGGCATTAGTGAGCTGAAATATTCTAGTATTAGCCATTTTGAATTGGACAATCATATTCTCTACTATGCTACAAATAACAAACTCAAGAGGAATGGCATCATATTCATAATGAAAAAGAATATTTCAAGATCTGTGATGAAGTAAAATCCTGTCAGTGATAGGCTAATATCCATACATTTTCAAAGAAGACCATTTAATACTATTATTATTCAAATTTACACACAAACCACTCAAGCCAAAGATGAAGAAATTAAAGACTTTTACCAACTTCTGCAGTCTGAAATTGACCAAAGATGCAAATAAGATGCATTGATCATTACTGGTGATTAGAAAGTTAAAGTTGGAAACAAAGAAGAATCATCGGTAGTTGGAAAATATGGCCTTGGTGAGAGAAGTGACACTAGAGAGTGCATGATATAATTTTGCAACGTCAATGATTTATGCATTGCAAACACTTTTTTTTTTTCAAAAAACATAAACAGTGGCTGTACACATGGACCTCACCAGGTAGAATATACAATAACCAAATTTCCTATATTGGGAATTGTAGATGATGGAGACAATGTGGAAAGAGACGATATAGAAGCTCAATATTTTGTCAGAACGAGGCCAGGGGGCTTCTGTTGAACAGATCATCAACTGTTCATAGGCAAGTGTAAAATGAAACTGAAGAAAATGAAAACACATCCATATTAACCAAAATAAAACCTTGAGTATATCCCACCTGAATTTAGAGACACCTGAAGCATAGGTTTGACATAGTGAATAGCAATGACTGAAGACCTGACAAGTTGTAGAATGACATCAACAACATCCTGCATGAAGAAAGCAAAAATATAGGAAAGAAAGAAAAGAACAAAAAGATTTCAGTAGAGTCTGAAACGTGCTCTTAATTGAAGAGTAGCTAAAAGATTTGAACATAAGATTTCAAAGCAGCTCCAGAAGACAAAGTAATGTATTACACTGAAATGTGCAAAATACCTGGAGCTTGAAAGTCAAAAGGAAAGAACCTACTGGGCATTTCTCAAGCTGACAGAACAAAGGAAAAGTTCAAATTGTAAGTTGCAATACTGAAGGATCTATGGGCAAAATATATAATGATACAGAAAGCATAAAAAGAAGATGGAAATAATACAGTCACTGTACCAAAAAGAACTGGTTGATACTCAACCATTTCAGGAGGTAGAATATGATGAAGAACTGATGGCATTGAAGGAGGAGTCTAAGCTGCACTAAAGGAAATGTCAAAAAACAAAGATTCTAGAATTGATAGAATACCCACTGTGATGTTTCCACAAACAAATGCAACACCAGAAGTGCTCATTTGTTTTTGACAAGAAATTTGGAAGACAGCTACCTACCAAGTAACTGGAAGAGATCCATATCTGTGTCCATTCCAAAGAAAGGTGATACAACAGAATGCAGAAATTATGGAATGATATCATTAATGTCTCATGGAATTAAACTTCTGCAGAATAAAATTAAAAAAAAACTATTGCAGAACTACACAGAAAGGGAACTGCTAGAAATTGAAGCTGGAATCAGAAGAAGATGTGGAATGAGGGATATCATTGATGATGTCAGATGGATCTTGGCTGAAAGCAAAGAATATCAGAGAAATACTTATCTGACATAGACTATATAAAGGCATTTGACTTTGTGAATCATTAAGAAATTGCAGATAACGCTATGAAGAATGGAAAGTACAGAACATTTCACTGTGCTCATGAAGGACCTATACATAGACCAGGAGGCAGTTGTTTGAACACAACAAGGGGATACTACATGGTTTAAAATCAGGAAAGGTGTGTATTAGGGCTGTATCCTTTCACAATACTTATTCAATCTGTATGCTGAGCAAATAATCCAAGAAGCTAGACTATATGAAGAACAACAGTTCATCAACATTGGAGAAGACTCATTAACAGATGATCTACAGATGGCATAACCTTGCTTGCTGAAAATGAAGAAGACTTTAAACACTGATGAAGGTCAAAGACTACAGCCTTCAGTGTGGATTATATCTTAACATAAAGAAAATAAAATTTCTCACAAGTGGACCCATAAGTAACATCATGATAAATGGTGAAAAGATTGAAGATGTCAATTATTTCCTTTTACTTGGATCCACTAACAATGTCCACGGAAACAGCAATCAAGAAATGAATCGACATATTGAATTGGGCAAATCAGTTGCAAAAGACCTGTCTAAAGTGTTGGGTAAATATGTCACTTTGAACACTAATGTGTGCCAGACCCAAACCACTGTGTTGTCGATAGTTTTATATACATATGAAAGCTGGGCAATGAATAAGGGAGACTCCAGACAAATTGATATATATGAATTGTTGTATTGGCAAAGAATATCTAATATAACATGGACTGCCAAAAGAATAAACAAATCCGTCTTGGGAAAAATAAAGCCAGAATGATCCTTAGAAGCAAGAATGGCCAGACTTCATCTCTCATTCTTTGTTCAAGTTATCTGGAGGGATCAGTCCTTGGAGAAGGCTATCAGGGTTGGCAAAGCAGTGGGTCAGTGAAAAAGAGGAAGATCCTCAACTAAATGGATTGACACAGTGGCTCCAACAATGGTATCAAACATGGCTATGATTGTGAGGATGTAACAGGATCAGACTGTGTTTCATTCTGTTGTACGTAGAGTCACTATGAGTCAAAATTGACTTGATGGAAACTTATAACAAAAGAGAATTTGAAACTCTCCTACTGTGGTTTCTATGAAATGAAATTCTTCTTGTTCTCTTATTTATTTAACAGTTTTCTTTCAAAATATTCATTGGCTTTTACTTCACTCCATAAATGATAGAAATACCCAAAGTGTTTGCCTTCCACCTCCATCTCATATCCTTCTTCCTGTTTTCTCCTTAACCTCTTCTGCAAATTTTCAAAATTTCAACTCTAATCCTTATGCAATGCATTCCCAATTATACATCTACATTTCTAGTTTCTCTTCCAAGCACCGGTCATGAATTTCACCTTCATGTCATATATTGATCTGTATGTCTTTTGGGCAGGTGAACACCTCAACCCCTTAGCCTCAGGCTGACTTTGTCATCCTGTATTCATTCATGCAAGAAACTTTGGTCTAGTATAATTCAAACACTGTGCTATTCATAGAGAAGATATGGGTAGGACTAGGACTCAGCTCCTACCCTTTTGCAACTCACAGTTTAGAAACATACAAACATATAAAAAATAATTGAATATGACGTAGAGAGCAATTGAGTGAAGATCTATATGGAAACAGAGAAGTCCTTTCTTATACTCTCCTCATTACTTCTAATTGTATCACCATTTCCCCAGGCCTCCAAACCTGACACCTCAGATTTATCCTTTATTACTATAGTTGGCAATCCTTTTTGGTTTAACTTCTGAACTATGGTTTGAATAAACATCATGTTTTTATGTATTTGCCTCTGAAATGCATCTATCCTCATTACTTCTAATTGTATCACCATTTCCCCAGTCCTCCAGACCTGACACCTCAGATTTATCCTTTATTACTACAGTTGGCAATCCTTTTTAACTTCTGAACTATGGTTTGAATAAACATCATGTTTTTATGTATTTGCCTCTGAAATGCATCTATCCTGTAATATGAAAAATTTCACTCCCTTGTCTCTGGCTTCCATATCATATATTAAGAATTTTCCATGTTTTGGTATCAACCTGCTTTTATTCTACTTTAAAACACACCTATACTCACAGTCAACTTGGGCTACATGATATTTCCCAAGCAGGTCTTTTGGCTAACAATTTTTCTCAAGGAAATTATACTTGTCCTTAACTCAAAACAATGTACTTCTATAAATTATAAAGGAACCCTTAGATGGTGAAGTGGTTAAATGCTGGGCTACTAACAAAAAGCTTGGTGGTTCAAACTCTCCCAGAGGTGTCTTTCTATCTGCTTTCAAAAAGTTACAGCTTTCCAAACTCAATGGAGCAGTTCTACTGTGCACATATGAACTCACTACAAATCGGAATCAAGTTGAGGAAAACTAACAACAGGAGTAACTCATCAGGGCTTAGTTCAAATTTCAATTGATTTGATCTTTCTACCTAAACATAAATTGTCTTCTATGATTTCCCATGGACCTTTGCTTGCAACACTTTCAATTTCAGAATATTTAGCCATGTACTGCATCTCCATGCACATGCACGCATATGCACAACACACATTCGTGTGTATGCATACACACACACACATAAACACCTGTCTCCTTATTAGATAGGGAGTTTGGATAGTGGAAAGGGCAAGGTTTTGGAGTAAGACAGATCTGCCATTTACAAACTGTAATAGCTTGTTCAAGTTGCTTAACCTCTCTGAATCTTCATTTTCTCATCCATAAAATTAAACGTGATAAATAATGCAAAGTACCTTGTAGAGGACATGACATATTGCAAGAACTCAATAAAGGCTGGCTATAATCATAATGAATACTATAAGCAGAAATTTATTGTGGAAAGGAATTATTTTCTTCTACTCTATTATTTTCAATGGATCTAACATAAGCCTTTGCCTGTACTTGACCCTCAATAAATGTGTTTTCTATGAATGACTATAGAGAGGTGTTATACTTCCAAATAATATAATTTTCTCTCAGAAAACCTCTGTTCTGCCTCAGATCTCAGATCATCTTTTATGCTTAATACTATTTCTAGATTATCTAGGAATCTCTTTCCATACTCATTTTGTCTTCCTAAAACTATAGTTTCTGTAACAACCATTATGCTGAACACATTACTTGACCTCTCCAAATACTCTATTTCTCATATATTTCTACCATCTCTTAGAAAACTTAATTATCACAACAATTTAATGCCTTTAAAGATAATCCACCCTATAAATGCCCCATACCTCTTCTCATTCTTTTTGACGTCCAAGGGAGCAGACACTCCATTGAACTACTGTCCCTTTATGATCCTCAGCTTCACAAGAACTGTGTTTCCAGGTCATAACAGAACCAGAATTTAAATATAGCTACACTTGAATTCAAGGAGTGCTGGTGGTGCAATGGTTAAGTGCTGGGCTGCAAACCCAATGGTTGGCAGTTCAAAACACTTTCTGTAGCTCTAGCTCTACCGGAGAAAGACCTGGTGATCTGCTTACAGAAAAATTACAGCCAAGAAAATTCCATGGGTCAGTTCTACTCTATCATATAGGGTCATGATGAGTTGGAATCAACTTGGAAAAAACTAACACCACATATGACTTTAGAATATGAATCCTCAATGATGCAATTTTTCACACTTCTCTAATAATCCCTTCATGTAAAATGTATACATGCCTATTCTTAAGAGTGGGAGCTCTGGTAGTGTAATGCCTAAGGCATTTGACTGCTAACAAAGAGGCTGGCAGTTCAAACCCACCAGCCATTTTTCGGAAGGAGGATTGTGCAATCTACTTCCACAATGATACTGCTTTGGAAACTCAAGGAGGGGTCGCTATGAGTTGGATACAACTTCACAGCAGTGAGTTTGGTTGGTTTTGGTGATTCTTAAGAATAGAAACTCTGGGGGCACAGTGCCAAGGGCATTTGACTGCTAAGCACAAGGCTGGCAGCTCAAACCCACCAGCCACTCCTCAGAAGGAAGACTGGGCAATCTACTTCTGTAGTGATGTTGTTGTTGTTGTTATTGTTGTTAGGTGCCCTCGAGTCATTTCCAACTCACAGTGATCCCATGCACAGCAGAACGAAACACTGCCCGATCCCGTGCCAGCCCCACAATCCCTGCTATACTTGAGCCCATCATTGCAGCCACCGTATCAATCCATCTCCTTGAAGGCCTCCCCCTCTTTCAGCGACCCTCCACCCTACCAAGCATGACATCCTTCTCCAGGGAATGGTCCCTTCTTACAACATGACCAAAATAGGTGAGACGAAGTCTGGCCATTCTCGCTTCCAAGGAGCATTCTGGCTGCACTTCCTCCAGGACAGATCTGTTAGTTCTTTTAGCAGTCCATGGTACTTTCAACATTCTTCGCCAGCACCACAACTCAAAAGCATCAACTCTTCTTCAGTCTTCCTTATTCATTGTCCAGCTCTCACATGCATATGAGGCGATTGGAAATATCATGGTTTCTGTCAGGTGCACCTTAGTCCTCAAGGAGACATCCTTGCTCCTCAGCACTGGAAACAGTTCCTTCACAGTTGACTTTCCCAATGCTACACGTCATCTAATATCCTGACTGCTGCTAACATTGGCATCGATTGTAGAACCAAGCAACGTGAATTCTTTGACAACCTCAATCTTCTCTCCATTTATTGTGATGCTGCTCATTGGTCCAGTTGTGAGGATTTTTGTTTTCTTTATATTGAGACATAATCCATACTGCAAAATATACTCTTTAACCTTCATCAGTAAGTGCCTCAAATCATCCTCACTTTCAGCAAGCAAAGTTGTATCGTCTGCATATCTCAGATTGTTAATGATTCTTCCTCCAACCCTGATGCTATGTTTTTCTTCATATAGTCCGATTTCTCAGATTATTTGTGCAGCATATAGATTGAATAAGTACAGGAAAAGGATAGAACCCTGACGCACTCCCTTCCTGATTTTAAACGATGCAGTGTCCCCCTGTTCCATTAGAATGACAGCGTCCTCATCAAGGTACAGGTTCCTCATGAGTACAATCAAGTGGTCAGGAATTCCCATTCTTCTCAATGTTATCCATAATTTGTCATGATCCACACAATCAAATACCTTTGCATAGTCAATAAAACACAAGTAGACATCTTTCTGGTATTCTTTGCCTTGAGCCAAGATCCATCTGACAACAGCTATGATATCCCTTGTTCCATGTCCTCTTCTGAATCCAGCTTGAACCTCTGGAAGTTCTCTGTCAATATACTGCTGCAAACGTTTTTGAATTATCTTCAGTAAGATCTTACTTGCATGCGATATTAATGATATTGTTCTATAATTTCCACAATCTGTGGGATCACCTTTCTTTGGAATGGGTACAAATATGGATCTCTTCCAGTCAGTTGGCCAGGTAGCTGTCTTCCAAATCTCTTGGCATAACCGAGTGAGTGCCTCCAATGGGGCATCCATTTGTTGAAATATCTCAATCGGTGTTCCGTCAGTTCCCGGAGTCTTGTTCTTCGCCAGTTCCTTCATTGCATATCATATCTGTAGTGATACCACCTCGGAAATGCAAGGAGGGGTCACTATGAGTTGGATCTGAGTCAATGACAGTGAGTTTGGTTTGGTTTTGGTATTCTTAAGAGTGAAAATTAGAGATTAAGTAACTTTATTTATCCATTCCAACCATATTATATACAGTTTAAAACTGAGACTAAGAGACATTTAAAGGCTTACCAATGACAAATTTCTAAAAGGATTTCTAGAAAAACATAGAATAGCATAAATTCTGGCAACAGGCAGGGGCAGGGTAGGACCATATAGGAAAATCATTGTTTTATTTTACTATTTTAAAAAGGGTTGGTATAAAAGGAATATTAAAGAAATAGAAAGTATACAAATAAATGTGTTCATTTACATTTTCTATATTATACATATTTTATTTTAATTACAAAATAAACATTTATTACATGCAAAGTTTATCATGTATTGTTTCATGCATGTTTTTGAAGTTATTTTGAAAATAAATATTTGTATAATTTTAACATCTGTGTTTAATAGATATTTGCATTTTTGGTGCAATGTTGAGGCTATCATTTTGAAATGATCTAGGTTTTTTTTCTACCACTTCACTGTTTTGTCATCTTTTTTGTATGTATAATAAATAATATTTTGAAGTTACTATGTATACATGGAAGTGGCTATTTTCTTGAATGCTTTGTGAATATATAATGTTTGGTATTGCACTTAAAAATATTTTGGCAGGAGAAACTTTTCTCTATATATGCAAGTAGTTCCACTATAATTTTTCAAAATATGCCAAATAACAACTACCATTTGACTATATTTTAAATTGTGTAAAATTCAACTTGATTATTGATGTAATTTATACAGAGAGCATTTGAGAAAATGAGTATTCTATGCAATGTTAGCATACTCTTTCTGGAGTAGATACAAAATCATTTAATGTCCAACAGCCTTATAAATTTTAACTTTTTGGATTATCTATTCTTTCTGATAGAAATGATCTGTTTCTATAATAATCAAAGGAGTTCTGATGGTACAGTGGCGAAGGAATTTGGCTGCTATCCATTTGACTGCTAGTTATCTGTTCAAAACCACCAGTTGCTCAATGTGAAAAAGATGACAGTCTGCTTCTGTAAAGATGTACAGTGTTGGAAACACTCTGGGTCAGTTCTACTCTGTCTGAAAAGGTTTCTCTCACTCAGAATTGAAATGACTTGAAAGGAACTCTTTTTGTTGTTGTTCGCACTATCATATCATAAGTCATCACAAGCTCTTCCTCAAAATAAAGAAATAAATACTCGTTTGCGTTATTGCTTCCAAACCCATGTCTCCAACAAACCTTCTTATTCAACAGGCAGTAATGAGAATTATTCTTTCCAAATTATGTTTTATCACTCACATACTTTATACCCTGCACTGGTGTTCTGTAACAATGAGATAATAAAAAAAATCCAAAACTTTGTGGTCACCTAGAAGGAAAGTTGAACAATCCTACTTCCGTAGTGATACTGCCTGGGAAACCCAAGGAGGGTTGCTCTGAGTTGGGATCGACTCGACGGCAAATAACAACAATGACAGAAGGTTCTACATGATGTAGTCTCTGGATATCTTTTTGACCTGTCTTACATATTTCCTCAAGCCAAAGGCCTTGCAGTTTTTCAAAAATGTTGACCTCTCTCCTGCTCAGGGTCTTTCTTCCACATTTTTCCATAGCTGGTATCTTTATTCATATCATTTCTCAGATAAGCATTCTCTAACTATCCTATCTAAAATGCAACCTTAACAATTTCTATACATCTGATTTTATTTTTCTTTGTAGAACTAAACACTATGAAACTTTTATTATTTATTTATAGATTCAGTTATTAATCACCGATTTATATCACCAGAATGAAAATTTTAAGAAACAGGACTATTTTAAAATCTCTTTTTGTTTGTTTGTTTTGTTTTTCACTATCCTTGGCACCTAGAACTCCCTGTCTGGCATCTGGCAGGCACTGAATAAATATTTGTTGAATGAATTAATTAAAAACAAATAAGAGAATAAAAACAGCAAACTTAAATGTTAATAACTTTTAATTACATGATATATATGAATATATATTAAAATGCTGAAATACAAAATTATTCTGTACAATTTCTCAAGAGTAATATTCTTTCTTTTATATATATATATATATACACACACACACATTAAGTAATTGCATGTAAGCCCATTTTATTTTATTGATAAACAAAGAAACCAGCAGTCACATAACTGAGCCATCCCACTGTTTTTTCAATGTTAATGATACAAATGCAGTTTAATAAGACTTCGAGAAATGTAGAATTTTTATTCAAAATCATTTGTACCTCTGCCATTTTCCATAACAAAAAGCACAGACTCTGCCTTTTCCCCTCTCATTATATATTTATTAACATTCTCTAGTAATTAAACAAAAATCCTGATTAAAATGTGGTGGTAATCTACATAATTTAATTTTATGAATTCTGACATTGGGCACCAACTATCAGTGTCCTATGAGGAGCCCTAGATGAGCTATGTGTAAGGCAGAAGGTCTGTGGTTTCAACCCACCAGCTGCTCCACTGGAGGACGATGAAGACAATCTGCTTCCTTAAAGCTTTACAGCCTTGGAAACCCTGTGGGGATCCCTATGAGTCAGAATCAACTCCACGGCAGTAGGTGTTTTATTTTATTTCATTTTTATTTTATTATTTTTATTTTAAGACCATGTTTTTTGGTTTTATATTTCAAAACTACTTCCCAAATAAATATCCAGACAGACAATTTTAGCATGTATTCAAACTTATTTGTAGGAGCTAGTGAAAAAAAAAACAACAAAAAAACAACTTAATATATATTCTAGAAGTTAGTAAAAAGAGCAGAGAATACTAGTTCTATATTTGACAATGGAAAAATAAAACCTTCCAATACATCAGACAATTAAAATTTATCATAATTAATAATATGCCTGTTATGGATTTAATCACGTTCCCCCAAAAGGTATTTGAAATCCAAACTGAGGTATTTGTGAATATAACTTTGGAAATAAGGTCTTTGAAGATGTTATCACTTAATTTCACATGAGATCGTAACAGAGGAGTGTAGTTCCTAATCCCATCTGTGTGATAGCTTTTTAAAAAGCAAAGTCATGGCGAGAGAGCAAAAGAGAGAAAGGAAAGATAGGCCGGTGATGGTGTTAGGTTACAGCTGCAACTAAGGAATCTCTAGGGCAACCAAAAGCCCCTGCTCTCACCCTAAATTTGGACAACTAGCCTCCAGAACTGTGTGAGGGAATAAATTTCTGTTTATAGTTTATGGGTACAATGTGTGGTACGTTGTTATAAACTCACTGCCATCAAGTAGATTCTGACTCATAGCGACCGACCCCTTTGGATTTCTGAGGTGGTAAATCTTTACAGAAGTAGGTTGTGCAGTCTTCCAACCATAGAGTGGTTGGTGGGTTTGAACCTCTAACCATCTGGTTATCAGCCAAATGCTGTAGGCACTGCTCCTCCAGGGCTCCTTTACTTTGCTATGGCAGCCCTAATAAACTAATACAATGCCTGATTTTATTTTATTGAGATTTATTCACATCATGATCTTTGTTACTTCTCATTTCATTACACTTCCAAATGGAAAAGCATAAGCAGAAATTAAGAACTGTGTAAGCATTCTGAAAAGCAATTACCACCAAGAGCCAATAAGGATTCAATAAAATGCTGTGTCACACTAATAGCATTTTCCTTTTTGGTGGGTTTATTTAACTAGAGGAATGATAATAGATATAGTTATGGAAAAAGGCCTAGCCACCCCCATGTTTATTTCCAGAATTCCATCTGGGAAAGAGGGGCTTGACTACATGGGTGAGATTAAAACTGACTTGTCTCTTTTATAATAGAATGTCAAACTTGCCTCCTTACACTCTGGTAATCAAACCATGTTGTTATTGATAGTTTTTGTCAAGTCTGTCCCGACTGATGGCAACCCATGTACAAAGGAGCAAAATGTTGTGCAATCCTGCACCATCTCCATAAATACTGGTATGCTCAAATTCATTGTTGTTGTGTTGTTGTCACTGTGTATTTTGTGTATTTTGAATAGGTTCATCTTCCAGTACTATATCAAACAATACATTGCTGTTATCTATAAGGATTTCTTTGAGTAATTTTCAGAAGTAGATTATCAGGCCTTTCTGTCTTAGTCTGTAAGCTCCACTGAAACCCATCTGCTATGGGGACCCTGCTGGTGTTGGATATACCAGTGGTAGAGCTTCCAGGAGCATAGCAACACGCAAGTCACCACAATATGACAAACTGACAGACAGGTGATGGTAATAATGTAACAGGTAATTATTTAGTTATACCTGCTGAAATTAGATTTGTGTCAGTTTTATAGTAACCCTGCTGGTATTTGATATAGTGGTGGCATAGCTTCTGGCATCACAGTAATGCACAAGCCACCACAATATGACAAGCTGACAAATGGGTCCGTTTGACATGTCAGAAGACCATAAAGCTCTTTTTTCATGGTTAAGAGATATGACATGTGAGGCTGGTAGTCTGAAAATTATGTGGTCCATCTCTTCCTGGTTTGGTCTAAATTATATCCTGATATAAGTAAGACCATACTGTATTAGCTCCTGTAAGAGATGCCTTCATTAAGTTACTTTCTATTTATTATAAGTGTTTTCTGCATTTTCTGGAAAGTAATTTTTCAAGACTTTTTTTTGTTGCCCAGTATATGTGTGTGTGTGTGTCTGTGTGTGTGCATATATATCCCAACACAATAAAAATCTTTAAAACTTAGTTCATTGCAGGAAGTTCTTTGACTTTATAAGTCTCTTCATTACAAAATACAAATTAGATGATCAATTCCATTTGGCAAACTCATGGTGGATGACTCAACTTGCTGAAGGTCATATACTCAGTGAGTGACCATCCAGGAATGAGATATAAGACTGTGTAACCTCACCCTTGAGTATTACTCACTACCCCTCAAGAGTCTAGAAAAGGAAAGTGTTCAATATGGAGCAATAGGTTTGAAAGACAAAAAGATCCAATATTGATGAACTCTGTGGAGTTCGGCAGATATAGGATAGATAAATCCATGGATATGATTTACCCAATTCCGAAAGTTGACTTGGGTTCTATAACTTTTTCTATTTACTTTACCTCAAATACTTTTTGAAGATTTAAGATCTTAATCAACGAGAGGATATTGGGTATCTCTTTTGGAGTCTCTACCAGTGAGTGATGTCAAATTCTTAGCAAATAGTTAATAAATGCCAGAGATGTGCCAGGAACTGCCCTAACACTTTTCAGATGCATTAGAAAACATCCTTGTTTGATTAACAATCTAACTAGGGGTTGTTGTTGTTATGTGCCGTCGAGTCGGACCCGACTCATAGCGACCCCTCCTTGGGTTTCTGAGGCAGTACCACTACGGAAGTAGATTGCCCAACCTTCTTTTCGAGGAGTGGCTGGTGGGTTTCAATTGCCAGTCTTCTGGTTAGCAGTCAAGTGCCTTAGGCTCTAAACTACCAGAGCTCCCTCTAACTAGGGCAGGTGAACAAAATCTAATAAACGTAATAAATTATACAGAATTTTAGAAAGTAGTGAGTGTTATTTAAAAGCTAGAACAATATAGGAGAGATTAGTGGTATGGGGCAAGAAGAAAGGGAAGTAAATTGCCATTTTAAATAGATTTTCCAAGAAGACTTTCCTGAGAAAGACACCTTTGAACAATGACTGGAATGATGGAAGTAGGTTAATTATATGATGACAGGAAAGAATACTTTTTCAGGCAAAGGGAATGGCTAGCACAGATGCATTAAGCCCAGTGTGCTTAGAGCAGAATAAGTAAGGGGAGCTGAGATGGAGATGTGGAACTGAAAAATTTTGTGCAGGGTGGTGGTGGTGTGGGCCATCATAAGAACTTTGTCTTTTACTCTAACAGAAATGAGAGCTATCACAGATACATGAATACAGAAATGACATGGTCTGATAATATCATGGTCTAATCATTTTCTCTGGGTCCATCTGATGATCACATTGAAAACAAATTTTAGGGAAACAAAGAAAGAGGAAATTAGTGACCAAGTTATTGCTTTACCTAGGTAGTACAAGGTGTTGAAAAACAGTTTAGATACTGGATATATTCTGAAGGTAAAAACAATAGGATTCCCTAAGAGATGAGGGGAAAAGTTGCAGGGGGCACACATGGGTGTGGGACAGAATTAGAGAAAGCAGAAGTTCAGTTTTGGCTATGTTAAGTTTCAGACATTTATTAGACATCACATTTCATCATTCCCCTGTTTTTGTTGAAGTCCTCAGTAATGAACCATGGCACCCTTTCCTTGAATTCAAGTGCAGCCACAAAATCCTTCTCAATAGAGTACTCCAGGAAACCACAACCAATTGATTAAACTTGACACCAGATGAGGAAGCTATTTGCTATCGCTATGAGCTGCAGGTTGTTAACCGAAGCATTTACTGAGTGCATTATTTAGATGTACCTTCTACTCTCTGACAAACACTTACGCTTTAGCTTTTTTATGCATTTGAGGTGCAGATTGATTTAGAGTACATTACTCAGATGATTTTGATAGTGGGATATGGTCACTTTAGTGTTACATTTCCTCTAAGAGAACAATGGTTTCTTTTAAACTTGGCTTTGTTAAAAATTTGTGATACTTTGCAGTTTATAAGTCATACATTAAAAATTAACATAATAGTCCCTTCTTCAATTTCCTGTATTTATGCATGGCTTGTTTAGCAAAAGAAAAAATGAAATAATAAAAAAAAAAAAAAGCAACTATGATTTTTTTTGTTCCATTTGTAGTTTATATAGGAAAAAAAAAAAAAAAAAGCACTGCCATCTAAAGTCCATACTAACATGCATTATTTCTTTCAAGCAGAGATCTATTTTGTAGACTATGTTCTAATTTGATATGTTTGTATTAACAGGGAAGAAGAAGTTAAGTGAACAATCAAGCAGGTGGGGTTAGTAAACAAGGACAAGAGTCAGAAGAGTAGAAAGTGGCAAAGCAAGAATTCATCCATTTGTTGTTGTAACTATCAGTATCTCAAAGAAAAATAATTCTGCTTATAAGACGGAGGAAAAAAAAAATAACAACCTCACTGCCATTAACTAATTTCCTACTCATGGAGATGCCAATTGGGTTTCTGAGGCTGTATATCTTTACAGAAGTAGATCACCCCATCTTTCTTCCATGGAGCAGCTGGTGGGTTTAAACCGCTGAACTTCCAGTTAGCAGTCCAGTGCCTTATCCACTACACCACCAGAGCTCGAACTGCTAGGCTTCTCTAAGCACACAGACAATGCATTAGATGAGAATATTAAGATTCGAAAAGATCTTGGCGAAAAGGAATGATGGACAGAAAGTCACAAAGAGATATTTAATAAGGATCATTTGAATTCATAATTTAAGAACTTTCATTTAGATAAATATATGATTTTAGAGAAGCACTTCAACATTTTAGAGTATGCAAAAATCTATTGTGAGATCCTAGTTGTCTGGAATCTGGTTTCAGATCCTTGAGTATCTGCCATGGAGTTGGATCTGACTCACAGTGACCCCTCCTTGGGTGGCTGAGGCAGTACAGATGTAGACTGCCTAACCTTCCTCCTGAGGGGTGGCTGGTGGGTTTGAACCGCCAGCCTCCTGGTTAGCAGTCAAGTGCCTTCAGATCCTTAGATAACGGTTAGATAGACTTGGCAAGTCAGTTTAGGGTCTCTGTATTCATTACCAAGGAACCCGGTAGCACAGTGATTGAGTGTTGAGCTGCTGACTGAAAGCTTAGTAGTTGGAACTCACTAGCAGCTGCTCAAGAGAAAGATGAGGCAGTCTGCTTATATAAAGATTTACCGTCCTGGAAAGTCTATGGTACATTTCTACTCTGTCTTGCAGGGTTGCTATAAGTAAAGATCCACTAAATGCCAATGGGTATTTTCATTACCCTACAGAAGATGGATGATCATTTGATCTCTATGTCCCTTCCCTTTCACATCTAAAAATCTCTAGGAGCTCATGGACTGACTGATATGATGTCAGTAACATTATACAGCTAAACCACTTCTCCAGTTTTTAATCACTCTAAACTCAGAGTAATAGTATATATATTTATTTGGATACGTATATACTTAACTTTAAAAATAAGCTTCAATGCAACTATTTTCTGAATTTTGTAAAAGTTTCCTAGAGATAATCAGAACTCAATATTGTGATAAAGCAAATACAAGATTAAACTGTTGTAAAACTCTGCCCAACATTTACCTAACAATGACTTTTCTTAAAAAGTCTATTTTATTTCAAAAATATTTTTTAAATAATTTTATACTGAATTATTAATGAATATTCTAATGTTATCAAAGAAGAACTATATTTTATTTTCAAAAAATTCATAGTTTCATCCTTTTTAAATACAAAATCACAGTACTTGGATTTTTATTAAGTTGTTCCTTTGTTTGGATTCTATGTTGCAACCCACTTTGTTTTTAAACAGTATAACTCATGTCCTGACTGTTTCTTCAGAGAAGAGTTACAAAAATCAAGCTTTGTGCTGCTTCTCATTGCAGTATTGTGTAATAGCAAAGAAAAGAAGGGCAGCGTTTGAGTTCATGTGGTTGCTGAATGAGCCAATTCCTGGATATTGCAGGTAAAATTCCTCTGGGTGCATGAGAACACTGTTCTTTAGAACCCAAGATTTTACCAGCTTTCTGTTGACTGTGCAAATCCAGAATTAGCCATGGTAAGCAAAAGAATCAATTTGTAGCTTTTTGGCCTTCTGACCTTCATAAAATCCCCCAGCAATACACTCTACAGGAACTGCTGAATTAAAGCGTGATCTTCAGGAACTTCTCATGAAGAAGCAAACAGATAGCTTCTGTTTGTGATCCTATGTCAAACTAATCATCAGTATGTTAAACTATAACACTATTTTCACAATGGCTCTAATTTGGAGACTAAAAAGCCTAACTGACAATGTCTTCATAGGCATTCTAACATTTCCTTTATTGTATTGCAGAATCAGCCTTGGACTATTGGGCTTCATAAAATTTTGGATAAGAATCAAGGGGTGCATTCAAAGGAAGATGGGACAATCTACTTCCATAGTGATACTGCCTCAGAAACCCAAGGAGGGGTCACTATGAGTTGGGTCCCAGACACATAACAACAACAATAACAAATCACTGAGAAGTAGATTCCCCAAACTTCCTTCCAAGGAGCTGCTGGTGAGTTTGAACTACCAGGCTTCTGGTTAGCAGTCAACTGCCTTAGGCAGTATGCCACTAGAAACCTCATATATGCATTTTACTATATTTGACTACTAACCAGAAGGCTGGCGGTTCAAATCCACCAGCCACTCCTTGGAAGGAAGACTGGGCAACACACTTCCATAGAGAAGCAGCCTCAGAAACCCAAGAAGGGGTCACTATGAGTTGGATCTGACTTGATGGCAGTGAGTTTGGTTTTTATGTGACGTTTAGATTTATGACCTTTAGAAAGTGATTATTTTATGCAATACATTTATTTCTCTTTTATTTTAATAAAAGTTTTTCTTGTTCATATTTTCAATGTGTTTAAATATGTTTAAGCCCAATCCACATATATGTGGTGGTATTGTTAGGTGCCGTCAAGTCAGGCCTGACTCATAGCAACCCTATGTACAACAGAATGAAACATTGTCTAGCCCTGTACCATCCTCATAATCCTTGCTATACGTGAGCTCACTGTTGCAACCACTGTCAATCCATCTTGTTGAGAGTCTTCTTGTTTTCCACTGACCCTCCTCTTCACCAAGCGTGATATCCTTCTCCAGGGAATAGTCCCTTCTGACAAAATGGCCAAAGTACGTAAGACTAGGTCTAGCCACTCTTGCTTCAGAGGAGCATTGTGGCTGTACTTCCAAGATAGATTTGTTAGTTCTTTTGGCAGTCAGTGGTACTTTCAGTATTCTTTGCCAGCACCAAAACTCAAAAGTATCAATTCTCCTTCAGTCTTCCTTATTCATTGTCCAGCTTTCACATGCATATGGGGATATTGAAAACACCAAGGCATGGGTTAGTCACACCTTAGTCTACAAAGAGACATCTTTGCTCTCCAGCACTTTGAAGAGGCCTTTTGCAGCAGATTTGCCCAGTGCAATATGTCATCTGATTCCTCAACTGCTTCTTCCATTGGTGTTGATTATGGGACCAAGTAGCATGAAATCTTTGACAACTTCAGTCTGTTCTCCATTTATTGTGGTGCTGCTTATCGGTCCAGTTGTGAGGATTTTCATTTTCTTTTTATTGAGGTATAATCATATTGAAGACTGTAGCCTTGAATCTTCATCAATAAGTGCTTCAAGTCATCTTCACTTTCATCAAGCAAGGCTGAGTTACCTGCATATAGCAGGTTGTTAATGAGTCTTCCTCCAATCCTGATGTCTTATTCTTTTTCATATAGTTCAGCTTCTCAGATTATTTGTTCAGCATACAGATTGAATAAGTATGGTGAAAGCCTACAACCCTGACACACTCCCTTCCTGATTTTAAGTCACATAGTATCCCCTTGTTCTGTTCAAATGACAGCCTTCTGGTCGATGCACAGGTGTGCACTCATGAGCACAATTAAGTGTTCTGGAATTCTCATTTTTTGCAATGTTATCCATACATGTTCATTACTTGTTATGATCCACAGTCAAATGGTTTTGTATAATCAATTAAACACAGATAAACATGTTTCTGATATTCTTTGCTTTCAGCCAAGATTCATCTGACATCAGCAATGATATCCTTTATTCCACATCCTCTTCTGAACCCAGCTTGTACTTCTGGAAGTTCCCTGTCGATACACTGCTGCAACTGATTTTGAATTATCTTCAACAGATTTTTCTTGTCTGTGATATTAATTGATACCATTCAATAATTTCTGCATTCTGTTGGATCGCTTCTCTTTGAAATTGGCACAAATACAGATCCTTTCCAGTGGGTTGGCCAGGTAATCATCTTCCAAGTTTCTTGACATAAATGAATAAGCACCTCTAGTGCTGCTTCCATTTGTAAAAAGATCTCAGTGGGTATTCTCTCCATTCTTTGAGCCTCGTTTTTCATCAATTCCTTCAGTGCAACCTGGCCTTCTTCCTTCAAGAACATTTGTTCTCGATTATATTCTACCTCCTAAAACGTTTGAGCATCAACCAATAATTTTTGGTATTGTGATTCTGTGTATTCCTTCCACCTTCTTTCTATGCTTCCTGCAATATTCATTTTTTATCCACAGTGTCTTTCAGTATTTCAAAAATTTCAGACTTGAAATTTTTCTTCAGTTCTTTCATGACTAAGATAGAAAGTGTCTTCTGACATCCATTTTGGTCTTTTCTTTCTTTCCTGTCTTTTTAATGAACTTTTTCTTCTTCGTGTATGCTGACTTTGATTTTATCACACAACTCTTCATGTCTTTGGTAATTGGTGTTCAGTGTATCAAATCTATTTATTATTCAGATGGTTTTTGAATACAGTTGGGATATAATCACAGTTGTATTTTGCGTCTCATGGACTTGTTTTAATTTCCTTCAGCTTCAACTTGAGCTTGCAATGAATAGATAACAAAAGCCTAAATGGCAATTTTATAGGCTCTCCAACATTTCAGATAAAAAAAAAAAATCTGTATCTTACCTTCAAATGCACACAATTCCCTGCTTTATTTGAATGTAAAGTTTATAGGCATGCTGTCATTGTTTTGGAATATCTTTCCTCTATGATTAACTTAGAGCCTGGTTATTGACTTAGCATGAAGGGAATCATGTCCCCACTATCAAAATAACATTATTACACGTTGTAAACGTTAAGCTCAATCAACCCACACAATAAATCAATAATATTTTACTTCTTCACTATATTAGTCTCCTTTCAATGTAAATGTTATTTTGTCTTCTATGATGCATCTTTATTTTAAATTCTATGTCCTTACAAACTAGCATTTCCTTGAGTCAATTCTACTCCTTCATTTTCACAATGTATTTTGAATCACTTTTCAAATGTATCTCATCAAACTTTAAAATTGAATTTACTTACAAGTCTAACAGCCTCCTTTCCCTGTGGATTCAAAACATTTCCTAGAAACTTGGGGTAAGGAGAGATCTTAACACTTCTCATATTTAAAAGGAATCTATAAAATTGGCGTGTTAAGAATTGAGATGTCTCCTTTAGCTAGTTAAATCCCTTCATTTTTTTCTGTATGCAGATCTTAAATAAATAGCAAAGCCACACTGCAAAATTTGCTGAGCCTGTGATTTATTTCTATCTCATCTTCAAGCCTTGTATCAAATGTTATCTCTCCTGGGATGACTCCTCCTTTTTTCAGGAAGTGGAAGTAATTGTCTCTCCTCACTCTTGCAGCACTTTGCATTTAAATCTGTTATAACTTGAGTTATAATACTAGTTGTTTTACAATTATGTGTTTATATAATTCTTAAAGCTGCCTTTTTTACCAAATAGTAAATTTCTTATGGGCAGTAAATATGTTCTGTGTTAAATTATATACTGAGTAATGGAAATTTTTGAATGATTAAATCATTAAAATAGTCTCTTTACACTTTTTATCTGTAACAAGGTATACTCTGCTAGAATTACAGTACCTAATCACAGTTGTTCTAAATTAACATTACAGTTGAATTGCAACAGAGGTGAACCCAAGGCCTAGTGCATAAAGAAAATTAGTGCATGAACAGCCTTTTATAAAATTTTAATCTGTTTTCCCTTAAATATCATTTAGCAAAGATTGTTATATTTTTCAATCCCATTCTATTGACTGAAGTCTGCTTGTTCCCAGTCAGGACCAAATGGAAGTCTCATTCTGGCAGTATATGAACAATTTTTTAGAATATGAAATTATAGTAGCCTTCTGCTGACTTATGCACAAGAGTCATGTGCTCAGGTACCCATTTTACCTGTAGTTCCTGTATCTCACACTGATAGAGCCTATATATATAGCCCCCTTGGGGGTTTCAGCTGAAGCCTTAGTCCAGATCCTCTCAAATACCTCTCACTCTTCTCTCCAAATTTTCCCTTTTCTCAATTAAGATTTTATTATTATCTTTATTATTTCATCAGGTAGGCAATTACCTATCTCAAATGATGCAGACTTGTTACTCTATAATTTATAATAAAACTTTCCCTCCAATTTCTTGGCCTTGATGTGTGAAGAGATATTTTTGGAATATCTGCCTTAAGTGATGATCTTTTGCAATGGAAACTCTGACTTTCAAGAAGACTGTGTCTGCAATGGAAAATGTGATTCGTTATGAAGACAAAGCAGATGTTGATTCTTGAGTTTTCTTTGCATTCTATCTGACCTGATTCTGGAGACCTCTGACTAGTCTTAGTCTCTCTTAGTTTACGGGAAAACAGATTATACAAGGAAGTATGCATAAACATTTTAAATACATATGAAATATTCATCTTGATGCAATAATAATTAAAAGTCTCTGGAATCAGTGTCTGTTTTGTGTTAAGCATAATACTTATTTGTTTCTCATATATTATTCACATATCTTTCTCATCAGGACCACATAAATTGGAACTGGAGACTCCATCTTGCAGGAGGTCAAAGGACAATTCAAGATGAAAATAAATGGCAGTAAATCTCATTGATGTGCAATGAATCTCTGTTGTAAGGCATATTGTGATGATTTACAAAATTTCCTTGTGTTAAATTCATGTGGGAAGATTATTTGAGAATAATAAGAAAGTAAAGAAAATAAATTTCCTCAAATCACATTTTAATTTAAAAAAAAAAAAACTCACTGCCATTGAGTCAAACCCAACTTACAAAAACCCATTACAAAGAAAATGTCAAAAACTATGTGGGAAGTGACAATAAAAAGTGCAAATAACTTTCATGTTTAAATAAAATATATATTTTTTTCCAGTAATAAAAATAGCCAGTCAAACTTTAAAATGACTTCAAAGCAAAGGATATCTCTACACATATTTTCAAATATTACATAAAATATTAGTACCATTATAATTAAATCTTTAAAATACTTTTAAAATATGAAAATAAATTTCAACATTAAATGTTATAATTTGATTAACTTTAATATTTTATTATTTATAAATAAGTTGGTTAATTAGACTTGGGAGTAAATTTTAAAAATCCTAAACACACCCAAAGGAGCTCTGGTAGTGTAGTGCCTAAGGCATTTGACTGCTAACTAGACGGCTGGCAGTTCAAACCCACTAGCCACTCCTCAGAAGGAAGGTTGGGCAATCTACTTCCGTAGTGATACCACCTTAGAAACCCAAGGAGGGGTCGCATAATGGTAACACCTTAGAAACCCAAGCAGGGCTCGCTATGAGTTGGAGCCAACTCAATGTCAGTGAGTTTGTTTTGGTTTTGGAAACACACCCAATGAGAGTATTCCAGTAGAAAAGAGAAAGCAGATGGAGAGAATGTGTGTTCCAGTGGGAGGAGTGTTGTCCAACAAATCAGGAAGTGCAGGTTATATTCTGACTCAGGAACTTGCCTAGCAGTTCTTGATTTTGAACAAGGCACTTTACCTTGTGGAGCGTCAGCTTCTGCATCTTTAAAATAAGAGAAATGGACAGGATGATCTCTAAGGAATCTTGCAATCCCAAATATCTATGGTTGTTAGGTGCATAATTATGCCACTTGATAAACTGTTTCACAAAAACATTTAAGCAGTATATTTGCTGTCAATTTTTTAAAATAATAATAAGAATTAATGTCCAGTGGTTGATGCAATCTACTTAACTACGTAATGAGCTCCTCACACTGACAGTATAAAGTCAGAACTTGGATTTGGTGGTGCAGTAACCCTTTAAATCCCCTGAGGATCCTGAGCTCTCTACTTTCCCAATAAGCACTGTTTTATGAGATGATGGATATACGTCACAGATTTTATAACAAAATTGAGCAGAAGTAGAATATGCCTAATTTATGCTTTATTTGAAACTATCTTTCATGAAACAAGTCAATCTCCATTATAATATGCTTCCCAAATTTAGCAAAGAAGATGATAAAAACATTTTCCCAAGCAAAATTTGAGAAATAATGACAGTTAGCTAGAATTTAATGACAAATCTATTCTTTTAAACATGTGTGCAAATGCAGAAGATTCTATGGACATGTCAAATCTGTGATTAAAAATGAAGTTATAAAAAGAAAACTGACAGGATCAAACCAACTGATCCAGCATGAGTACCCACACTCACAATAATTCTTGAGGAAGTGATCAGCTTGGTAAATGAGTCCTTTTAGTTTATTACTCAGATTCAGGTTAATTATAGGTTCCCCACCTACATTTAATGTAGTTAAATTTAACTATATTTAATATAGTTAAATAAAAAACACTATTTTTCTCCATATGTTGGTACACTGAGTCAAGCCCTCCTCCCTAGATAAACAGAATGAAATGGTTATTGGTCTTACACACTAGATCCAAGACTATGTGGTAGTGGTTCCCCTCTTAATGTTGTTGTTGTTGTTATCTGCTGTCAAGCACATGCCAGTAAATCACTGAGAACCTGTATGCCACAGCATTCACCTTCATCTCAGTGCCCTCCAGGGTTGTTTGTGGATGACAGGAACCAATCCTTCAATAACACTAAACATAATGCTTGATTGATAATAAGTTTTAAATACATTTAGTTTTTTTTTTTTTTTTTTTAAATCGGTAAAGCATATCTTTCAGTTTATAACTAAAAAGGAAAGAAAGAAAGATTACCGATTACTTACATTTTTGGTACTTTGTAAAACATGTATAACTGTGGCAGTTAAGCTGTGTGTCGACTTGGCTGGGCAGCTAAATATAGGTATTCCCCATGATGAGATTGGTAATTAAATCCATTGTGGCATCTACTGGAGCAGCTGAGTAGTTGCCTTAGGGATGTAGTCAGCTAACAGTATATAAGAAAAAGTTTTGAGAAAGGTCCTTGCAGCTTTTTGGCATGCTTGGACCCTGCATGCAACCAAGGCTTCATTTAGCAGTCAGCCATGTTTCCTGCTGATCTTGAGACTGTCTCTGGACTTGAACTAATGACCTGCCATGAGTTTGGTAATCTTGGGCCTGTGCCATTTTATTTGTTGACCTTTGCCTTGTCAGCCTCAGCAGCCAGCAGCTGCCTGAGTGAAGAGATGCCTCTGGCTCCAGAGGGCTGGGCCCAAGAGGCAGAGCTGAAACCCAAGGATGAGGGGCCTTCACACAGTCCATATAGCTTGTTATTTTTAGCTCAGACTTCTAGCCTACAACTCTAATATAAATCCTTGTTTGTTCAAGCTACTCATTTGTGGTAATATCTGTTACAGCAGCACTAGGTAACCAGAACAATAATATTCACCAGAACCCTTGCCTTGCTACCAATCTTGTTTCTAAAACCAGAGAAACAAGCGAGGTCTTTATGCCATGAGTGGTGTCTGCCTCCTTCCCAGCTCCCTGTGAGAAAAGCAGCCCTGGCACAGCTGTGTTGTAAAAATTCCGCTATTTTGCTCTCCAGGCACAGTTCTGACTCCAAACTCAAACTTCTTCACAGTGGAAGGTGCACCCAACTCCTCCTGTGCTCTTTTGTCACAAAGACATGGGTAGGATATAAATCTCTATCTGTGTGACAAAGAAACAACTCTGAAAAAACCACTGGCCTTACAAACCCTTTATCTTATTGTTTGAATTACTCTGATTTTCCATAGTTTTCCTCTCTCTATGCTTATTATTGGCCAAGCAACATATTTCCCTCCTAATATCCTCTTTTGTTAATCTAATGCCAGAAATTCAATTTAGAAAATATTTATTAAATGTACAAAAATGTCAAGACCTTGCTCCTGTTTGCAAGGAACTTAGAATTAAAATAAATAAGAAAAGAAGATATACAGACATAAAACAATGATTTTTTAACTTCCTTTATGATTCAGTTGTACAGGGTGCCTGCATCAGAGTTTGTAGATTGTATAAGCTCCTACAAGTCAAGTATTAGGTCCTTGCCAATATTGATATAATGTGGCTAGTGAGATGTGTCTATGTAATGTAAAATTAATTAAAATAAAAGAAAATTAAAATTTAGTTTTTCAATCACACTAGCTACCTTAAAAGGGCTCAAAAACCACAGCTGGCAAGTGACTAGAGTGATGGACTATACAGGAGGAGAGGTCCATTATTGAAGAGAGTTCTCTGCATGACATTGGTCTAGAATACTTTGCCTTACATCCTATTTTGCATCAGTGGTAGTAATTGATTTATGAAATGAATTTTTCACCTTCAGAATCCCTTTTAACTTTTCTAAAATAAACCAGGATGCAAACAAATCAAATACTAACCTAATGTATGTGAAGGGAGCTGTGGAGGTGCAGTTGTTAGGCAGTAGGAACCCACCAGCTGCTCCATGGGAGAAAGATACGGGAGTCTGCTTCCCTAAAGATTTATAGTATTGGAGTCCCTATAAGGCAGTTCCTACACTGTCCTACCAGGTTGCTTTGAGTCTGAATTGACTTGGCAGTGAGTTTACTTTTGGTTTTTACTGCAATATAATTCCAAGGGATATTTCACTCAAGGATTGATTAGGCATATTTTGACCCAGACCCATTTTATAAAAATGAATTGTTTTTATAATACCAACTGAGTATGTAGTAAAAATGATTATTTGCAGAAATAATCATATGTAAAGAGCAGTTTTCTACTCTTGTGAATTTATTTAGAATGAGGTTACTAGAGCAAATGATCATGTACGTTACCACATATGTATGATTGCTTCTGAGAATTATCTACCATAGAAACTGTTTTTCTCATGTTTCTCCCTTGAAATTTCTAAATATTTTAATCATATTTCTAAATATCTTAATCATCTACATTCAGGGTACTTGGTAAATAAGAAATTTCACTATTACTAAAATATTACCACTGTGTCAACTTACCTAGGCCTGGTTGTATCGCTGGGCAGCTGGATGTAGTATTCCCCATGATGAGATTGGTAATGAACTCCATGGTGGAATCTACTGCGAGCACCTGAGTAACTGCCTTTGGGTATGAAGTCTGCTTCCCTTATATAAGTAGCAGCTTTGGGAATAGTTTCTAGCTTATGGCACACCTGGAGCCTGCAGGTAGCTGGGTCATCGTTCAGTAAATTGCTGTGCTCTGCTGACCTTGGGACTTACAACAGACTTGGATAATGGCCTGCCATGTGGTTTGGTAACATTGGGACTGTGCCTTTTTACTTGTCAACCTTGGGCTGGGTAGCCTCAGCACCATCAGCAGTCTAAGTGAAGAAACTCCTCTAGCTCCAGTGGGCCGGGAGTAGGAGGCAGAGCTGGACCCCAAGGTTGAGGGGATTTCACCCAGCACCTAGAGCCTGGCACTTTGAATTTGGACTTAAAGCCTTTAAACTGAGAGGATAAACTCCTGTTTGCTCAATCCATCCCATTTGTAGTATATTCCTGTCAGACTGGCACTAGGTAACCAGAACAATATTACAACAATTAGATTGTGTGTGCATATGTGGCTTGTCTATGTGCATTTGTGTGTCTATGTGTGTGAGAGACAGAAAGAGGAGGAGGAGGAGGAGGAGGATGATGATGATGATGCTTTCTTATCTGGTATCATCAGCTCTTTTTACCCAAAAGGATTTACCACATATCTGCTTAAAAGCAAAATGAAAACAACAAAAAAAATTAAGTACATATTTTGAGAGACTCATGTGATCTGAACACCAATCTCACATCTGTACACAAAAAACGAATTAACAAGAATTAGAAGAATAATGAAAGAGAAAGTTTGGCATTTTATAATCATTCAAGATTCGTGCATATTTTTCTCACATTTTAAAAAGTGAAAACAAAACAATAATCTTTGTATTGAATGTATCCTGAACTTCTTCCAAAGGCTGGCGCCATGCTAGACTTTCACAGAATGTATATATGATGCTGCTTCTGATATAAAACTTCCATATATATACCACTAAAATTGCTTCTCTTGTGTCTATATAGGAGCTCAAGTGACGTAGTGGTTAAAGCATGTGGCTGCTAATCAAAATGTCAGCAGTTGAAACTACCAGCTATTGCTCCATGGGAGAAAGATGAGATAGTCTGCTTCCATGAAGATTTACAGCCTCAGAAATCCTATAGGACAGTTCTACCCTGTCCTATAGGGTCATTATGAGTTGAAATAGACCTGAGGATAGTTTATTTGTGTCTGCTAACCCAAACCAAATGACTGCCATCAAGCTGACTCCAACTCATAGTGACTTGACCCTCACTGGGAACTCTGGTGGCATAGTGCCTAAGGCATTTGACTGCTAACCAGAAGGCAGTTCAAACCCACCAGCCACTCCTGAGAAGGAAGACCGGGCAACCTACATCCATAGAAGTACTTCCTTGAAAACCTAAGGAGGGGCCACTATGAGTTGACTCAGCAGCAGTCAATTTGTTTTTTCTTTTCCTTTTTTTTTTGGTTTAAATCATTACAGAAGTATCAGAAGTATATTGCCCCATCATCCTTCCACAGAGCAAATGGGGGCTTTGAATTACCAAACTTATGGTTAGCAGTCAAATGCCTTAGGCAATATGTTTACATAGACTACTAAAAAGTGTATTAATAAATCTAATATGGCTAAGATGGGTAGACTACTAGGTAAACAAATCTTGTTTTAAATTTTGGATTTTCCCGATACTACGTGCATTTAAATTGCAGGAGTATAGTACACAATTCAAAAATATTCTTTTGTCAAATGATCACCATGTGTCCCAACTCCCCATCCATCCAGTTTGCTGAAAATGAAGATGACCTGAAGCACTTACTGATGAAGATCAAAGACTACAGTCTTCAGTATATCTTTACACCTCAACATAAATAAAACAAAAATCCTCACAAATGGACCTGTAAGCAACATCATAATAGAAGAAGAAAAGATTGAAGTTGTCAGAGATTTCATTTCACTTGGATCCACAATCACTGCCCATGGAAACAGCAGTCAAGATATCACATGACATACCACACTGGGCAAAAGACCTCTTTAAAGTGTTAAAGACCAAATATATCACTTTGAAGGCTAAAGTGTGCATAACCCGAGCCAGGGTATTTTCAGTCACCTCATATGCAGGTGAAAGCTGGACAACGAATGAGGAAGATCAAAGAATTGTGGCATTTGAATAGTGGTATTAGTGATATAAAACTTCCATATATATACCACTAAAATTGAACGGCCACACATCATGTGTACTTTGGTCATGATGTTGTTAGAAGAGACTAGTCCTTGATAAGGATATCATGCTTTGTAAAATGGAAGGTCAGCAAAAAAAAAAGGGTAAGACTCTCAAGGAGATTGATTGCCACAGTGGTTGCAATGATGGGCTCAAGCATAGCAGGGATTGTGAGGATAGAACTGGATTACGCAGAGTTTCAGGGTCTACTCAATAGCACCTAACAACAGCAATCCAGTCAGTATTCAATCTCGCTAAAATAGTCTCAGAATTTGTGCTAGTAGAGTAGATCTTGCTTTCCATGAGTTTAGCACTGTAGAACCTATCGAGTTGTTAAATACTGTTTGAAGTTCTTAATCCAATGTTTGGACCCCTTGTGTAAAGGACCCATTAGCCTCTCTATACGTTCCTCATTGTCTTTCCTGGTCTAAAATCTTTACTCCTTTGACTGTCAGAGGAGGCCTGGTGGTGGTGCAGTGGGTAAGTGCTCAGCAGGCTGCTAAATGAAAGGGTGGAAGTTCGAATCCATAAGCCACTCCAAGGAAGATGTGGCAGTTAACTTCCATAAAGATTAGAGCCTTGGGAAATCCTATGGGGCAGTTCTGTTCTGTCCTGCGGAGTCACTACAAGTTATAATTGACTGAGTGATGTCAATATATATATATATATATTTTTTTTTTTTTTTTTTGGCCTCAGGACAAAGATTGAAGTCACCAAGATTGTTAAAGTTTTAGCCTTTACTTTCAAGCAGCCATCTAAGATGCAGCTAATGATCGCCTAGCATCAGAAGCAAAGAAGAATGCAAGAAAAAATAAGGGCATTTGGAAGCAATTAGCCATAGGACATGATGGCTTTTGAGACCAGAAGAACTAGATGATGCCCGGCTACCAATGCCGACCACTCAGGAAAGGATCAAATCTGGACATCCTGGATAGAGTGGGAGGAAAAACGTGGAACAAAATCCAAAAACTCAGTAATGACCAGAAATTACTGGTCAGATGAAATCTGGTGAGACCCCCAATACTATGGCCCTGGAATACACTCTGCACCTGGAATAAAACTCATGCCCAGGGGCTGGCTCTCAGCCCAATAGTTAACAAGGGGTACATGCAGACCACTCAATCCAGGATGATGCACCCACACACTCTGTGGTAATACATCCTTTACAGCAATAGACCACAGGGCACAAGAGGACCAACATTCAAATTGAGGAAATGCAGAACAAACAGGATTGCATAAATATGAAGGGCACAGAGGGAGGGTTACTGTGTGGGATGGGGAGGAGACTGGATTAGAGTTGGACATGGTAAATAGGGAGTGAAACTAAATGTACACATAATGTTGAATGTAAAACAAGCTCTTAAAATAAAAATAAATTTTAGCCTTTAATTCAACTTTTATCTTTTGCTCCTAATTGTTGCCAGATGCAATCTAATTAAACCCACCAGGTGTCTCCCCTCAGGTTACAGTACCTCATAGAATCTATCCTACGAATAAAATATGAAACAACAGAATGCCAAATATGTAATGAACCCTTCATAGAGAGCTTGATAGGTAAGCTTTAAAAAAAAAAAAAAAATTGATGACTATAATAGAAGGAGCGAGAATAAATTAACTAAAAAATGTGTAGGCAGTGATGTACAAGATAATTCTGTCATTCTGTTCCTCAAAAACATATTTATTACTGCAAAGTTTATCTTCTTAATCTAACTGAAAATGTTATTCACCCATCATTCTAAATATAACCATAAAATTGGAAAGAAGTATGTGGGATTTTGCAAATAGACATCTCACTTTACTTGTTCAAGGATATGAACATAATAGTATTAATACAAGCAATATAATGAAAAAAAATAGAGAAATATTTTAAACAGTCCTTGCTTTTAAAACATAAGCTGATTTTTTTAATGCAAAATATTCTGTAACTGAGCAAGTTATCTTTTAAATAGTATTCCAAAATCATTTAATAGTTTATGCTGCATTGAGGAATAGAATATTCTTGTCTGCCACTAAATCATTTGCATTTATTGGATAATTTATATACTCAGGCATTTAGAAAGGTTGAAGTCAATAATAAAATTTCCATTTTCTTCAATTTCATAGAGTAATATTTTTTTAAATACAAAATTTTAAAATATTTTGTAATTTTAAAGTATTTTGTATTTTGACTCTGATTATCATTAGTTAATATCATTATTACTATTAATTAATGCCATTAATTAATTAGTATAGTCTGTGCATTTGGTTTCATTACTGTAAGTAAAACTAAGTAATGTGTAAGAATTTATAAATATGCAGTCTGTATGTTGCCTAACACTTTATTCTGCAAACTCCTTGGAATGGACAGGTGAGAGACACTCATTTGAGAATCCTGCATTTGAAACAAAACTTTTATTGAAATTGATGTTTCTATTTAAAAATCAAGGATATAAATAACTTCTCTTTGGTTCCTAAAGAAAGATAAAATATTATTATTCATTTTCAGATATCAGTGAGACTACATGGTCTTAAAATTGTACCTAATTTATTTGATTTTTTAATTTTCCAAGCATGATAATTATTAGATAGTTGTCTAATGTATTTTTAAAGATCCTCTATGTTAATGCATGTTGATAACATAAACTTTCAGGTCTATTATGTGTATGACTGTAATAACCATATGCTGAATCCTAATTAAGACTTGATATGATTACTATACCTAACACAGATAATCTGAAGTTGATTAAGTACTTATCAGAGTCAATGCCTTTACCCTGGAAAATTATTTAAACTCTAACATAGTCTAGCTAATTATCTCTTATAAAAATGTTCTATTTGTTTTATAATAGAGCATATATGTATGTATGTATGTGTGTGTGAGTGTGTGTGTGTATGTACGTAGGTATATATTTTAGAGCTCTGGTGGCATAGTATAGTCCTAAGGCATGTTACTGCTAACCAGAAGAGACTAGCTGTTCAAACTTGCCAGCCCTTGCCCTCCTCAGAAAGAAGACTGGGCAATCTACTTCTGTAGTGATACCACCTCGGAAACCCAAGGAAGGACCAATGAGTAGGGAGTTGGATCTGACTTGACTGCAGTGAGTTTATATCATCATATATATATATATAAATATCTGTGTGTGTGTGTATGTATGTATGTATTTATACACACACACACACACACACATACATACCTACATATAATGGCTTTACTATCTGGTAGCATAGTGCCTAAGGCACTTGACTGCTAACCACCTCCTCGGAAGGAAGGTTGGGCATTCCTACTTCCATAGTGATACTGCCTCAGAAACCCAAGGAGGGGTCGCTATGAGTCGGAGTCGACTCGATGGCAAATAGCAACAACAACATAATGGATTTACTAATATTATATTATCATAATATACTTGTGTACACAAATTCAACTAGGTTTATCACTGGGTAATTTTGATGATTGTTTTCAAAATAACAAGTTACTTTCCCAATTTAAGATTCAACTAAAGTGTTTTAAAGCACTTTAGGGAATAGTTAAAACTTAAAATAGTTTTAAAATTCCTTGTGTAAAAATAGAACACAAAGTAAAAATGTATTATGCCATTTATGAATCAAACATTAAAATGATATTTTTCCTAACCTATAGGATTATTTTTTCAGTGAATGCATGTTAATAAGTTATGATGATCCAAAAGGAGAGCCGATGCAGTGGTTAAATACTCAGCTGCTAACTGAAAGGGTGACAGTTCAAACTGACCAGCGTCTTGGCAAGATAAATATGTGGTAGTCTTCTGTGAAAACTACAATCCCATAATGTCCTATAGGGTCACTATGAATCACAATCAACTTGACACCAATGGGTTATGATGATATAAAATGCTGGAACTTCGGAATCTCTCTTCCATCAGCAAAAAAGAGAAAAACTCACACTTCATTCGTGAAATAATACTGACTTCTTTTAAATAACAGGTTGTTGTTATGTGCCAGGGAGACTGACTTAAAATTTGTTTTGTGTTCCAATGTGACTACTTAATACCTATGATATTTTATTTTATTTTTAATGCATTTTAAACAATGTATTTCTTATAATTTTTTGCATCTATGCACATACTAATATTTATGTACATAAAAGCAATTTTATAATTAGGAGTGTACAACAAGCCATTAGAATAGCCATATATTTCTTCTCATTTTAGTTTTTTATGGCTGTATTTGATTAAAAATTTTAGTCTTTGCAACTATCACTTTACTTGCATATCTTAGGAAAAATTTTCAAAAGTTCAATCATGGAAGGCAAGATTATGCTATAGTAAACTCCATATATTTTCTTACATTAAGTATAATGTTACTTCTCAAATAAAGAGTCAATATATTTCACAATAAACAACCAAATGATGAATGTATGGGCTTGTTGTTTGCTAATCCTAGAGATTCTTAATGATCAGTCTAGGCTGTGAGTAGACATTTCTTACCTGGATTCGCTAGCATACACTTCAAGGCTGCTATAACTGGATTAAACTAATAACATATGAAGTGTAGCTCCAGGCTACAGTTTTAGCTGACACAAATCATCTTTCACTGGACACACTTTATAGTCTCTAACACAAGATGACTTTGCAGGAAAAACTATGTTTGCCAACTTGAAGTTACATTTATATACTGTCATAAATCTGAAGCTAGGCATCACAAGTTTTTGAGAGTTTATGAAAAACTGTGGCTGATGTAGTTAAAGTATCTTAATTTTATTTCCAAATCACATAAGTTTAATCAGAATACCTTATATTAATGCTTAGCTAATCTATTTTCCCATTGGTTCCTGAGAATTTTGGGCTAAAGGGTAATTAAGTTTATTTACTTACTTAAAATAGTATTTTTGTTCAATTCAAAAAAATAGTTTAAATACAAAAACCAAGAGGCACTTAGCATATCTGACAGTATTATAATAGATTGTCATATATATTATTCACATCAGAAAATTGGCAAAGTCTATCCTAACTTGATAGAAAGATATACTTTATATATATATATATGTATATATATATAATATAAAAATCAAACACAGATATATATATATCTGTGTTTGATTTTTACTGATCTGCTTTTGGAAATGTCTATTCAAAAAAAAATTAAAGTGTCTGTATTATTGTTTGCTCATCTACATATCTTTATTAAGCCAGTAAACAAAGCATGTATAGAACTTTATATTTTAATTGTTAATATTACTAACTTATGGGGAACTATCATGTAAGATAAATTCGAAGGAGTGTCAAATCCTATGAGAGATTTTGCTACAGATATTTCTATTTTATGAGACCTATTTCCCTAATCTATTAAAAACAAACATAATTGAATGAAGATCTTTAAAAGAAATAGATGTCACTGATAATACAGTTGGTTTGATTTTATAAAGAATACAAAGATAACTCCGTAGAATGACATGAGGAAAAAATTTTGTAAGGACATTTCAATTATGACACTTTGACTCCTCTGTCCCATTATCTTAATTGCATACCCTTTAAAATACTAAAGAACTATGTTTATCTGATTGTATAGCATATTTTAGATATCAAAATATTAAAATATACTGAAATGTACACAGAATTTAACAAGAAAACTTTGTACCACATCTTTTTTTCTCTTTGAATCTCTTTGATGCACAAAAACCAAACATCTGGTATTCTGATGTACTGTACATAAAATCTGTAAAAGTAAACATTACGTATTTACACAAAAAGAACATTGTAAATCATGTATAAAAATGTATTATCAATTTGATAGTTACACAATTTCTAAGAACTGGAATAGTAATAGGATAGTAATGTGATTTCCTTGGCATAGGAGAACATATGTGATTTCTCATAAGGAACCATAGCTTAACAATCCAATGGTCCATATGTTTGGAGGGTTCATTTCCAACATTTGTTTACATCATCTGAATCCTCGGAGTAAAGCATACTAATTAGGTGTAAATTATTTTTAAATGAGTACTGATATATGCAGTAATAATTATTTACAAATGATTACTGAACAACACTAGAAGCTACTTCACAAAATTAAACACTTTATTTTTTAATTTGTTTTTACAACAGGCAACAATGTAGGTGATTAACCAATGTAATGATTTCCTGACAGGATTGTGATTTTAGAAAAATATTTGGACAATAAAAGACATATTAAGTATTTAAAGTTAGGAAAAGTTTACCTAAACTTTCCTCACCCTACTTGTTTGCAAAATTCTGTGTTTCTAGGCAAATTTTAACACATGGTGCCAATATAAACACCACACAAGTAATAGTGATGTCTGATCATGTTATCTGCCTGGAAAACCTGTCTAAAATCTGACTGTTGGGGTTAGTCGTTTATTTACTTTTGAGTATGGAAGGAAATTACATTTTATCTCATGGGACAAAAAAAAAAAAAAAAAAACTCACTGCCATCGAGTCATATCCGACTCATAGCAACCCTTCCTTGGGTTTCTGAGGCAGTAGGGAGCTCTGGTAGCATAGTGGCTAAGGCATTTGACTGCTAACCAGAAGGCTGGCCGTTCAAACCCACCAGCCACTCCTTGGAGGGAAGATGGGGCAATCTACTTTATGTATGGATAATGCCTCGATGGCACATAACAACAACAGCATCTCTATGGAAGTAGATTGCCTAATCTTCTTTTTGAGCAGTGGCTGGTGGGTGTGAACCGCCAGCTTTCTGGTTAGCAGTCAAATGCCTTAGGCACTATGACACCAGAACTCCCTATATATGTGTCAGATATATTTATGAATGCATTTAGTAAGTTTTAACTCTATTTATCTTTGAGGATAGCATCATTACTGTCCATAGGGTCTGTCTGAATTGTCTCTGCAATTCTGTAAAAAAGATTAAAGACCCTGGAAAACATTGTTGTTGTTGTTATGTGCCGTCAAGTCGGACCCAACTCATAGCGATCCCTCCTTGGGTTTCTGAGGCAGTATCACTACAGAAGTAGACTGCCCCATCCCATGTAAGAAGATGTTGTAGTTATTAGAGCAAAGAGATAAAAGCTTTAAAATAAATGTTTGTGTTGGATTGGGTTCTCTAGAGAAACACAAAAACCAGC
>NW_006921660.1:7273245-7282275 GCF_000298275.1 Orycteropus afer afer
ATATATCTGGAATGCCGTTTTTCCAGTTTGTTCCTGGGATAGTATTACAGGTAGGCCACACCCCTGGGGAAACTCCCCCTAGACTGACCGGCCGCTTAGGACGTAGTCATGTGATCCATCATGGGAAACACCACTCACAAGTGAAGTCCAGCCAAGTTGACACATCTTCAACTATCACAATGTTTCACTTAAATGTGTCTATTTCCGTATTTTAGTCACCTTAACTCATTTTTTCACACCTCAGCTAAAATAAAACTTCTTGTGTTTTACATCTTTTATGCCAGACTTCACTCATCTACACCATTTTTCTTCTTATATTGAATTTCACTTTTTTAATTTCCTAAGATTTCTGCACTTCTTCATTAAGCATTTCTTCTTTTCTAAATCTCTAAAACCTGTTTTTTATGTTATATTATGCAAATCCATTGCATTTGTTAACAATTGGAAATGTATGATGGTAATAAATACGTAAATTAAAAAGCCATGATAAAACATCTTGTTCCCTAATTATTCATGTCTATTTCATTTGGTAATATATGAAAAATGTGACTAAACATTTCAATTTGTAATATTCTCCTTAAGAAATCACATTAAGCCTCCTGAAATAGCTTGTAGATATGTTGCTACAGTTTTAGAAAAGTTGTTTTAGTGTCATCCTGAGTCATTAGTATACTGTGATTACACTTCCAGTTAGCAGGTTTCAGATTTTACAAGTTTCTTTTTTACGAGTGACTTATTACTGAATTATGAATCTCTTAGCAGTAAAACTGAATATTTATCTTTCTTTTTTTCTCCCCTAAATTTGTACCTTTAAGTCAGAAAAAAAAGAGATCTAAAAGTATCAGTGGTCACAGATTTTAAGCAATATGAGAAATGGTAAGCATTTCAGACTTACTAAAATGTTGTCTTTAGAACGAATGCTTAATATGAGACCCTGAGCCGAAAAGTTAAAGCAAATAAAGAGTGAAGCAATAGCACCCAAAACAAATCAAAACAAACTGCAACATTTCCAAATTACATTTTAAGTTTCACCTTGCTGACTTGTTTTAAAATATATGAAATATAATTTCAGTTTTTTTAAAATAGATGCGCAATTTAGTAACACTTTTCATGATTTTAATAATATGTTAAAATTCACCTACCCTTCTGCAGTCTTGAGGGTTGTCGCTTTCCCATTTCCCTCTGTTAAGTTAAATTTGATCTTGCCTAAAGGTGCTAGTATACTTATATGTACAGGGACTTCAATAATTCATATTTTGACATCTAGACATAATCTGACCCACTGAATACTCTTAATTAGTTGGAGAAGGAAGCATCTGTATGGATTTACAAATTATTTTAAACATGCTTTTAAATATTTTAAATTAGAGCTTCCAATTAAAATTGTACATGTCACATTGTCTCATTTAGTTCCACTGTTCTTTTCAGGAGGCACAGCCTCAGCTGAACAAGCAGCACTGATGTGAGCTGAGCTCAATTAGTTTCTGATTTTCTGCCAAATTGCCTCATTACCTGTCATACAAACACTACTGACACTTTCAAAGTTGAGCTCTTTGCATTCATATTATTCTCTTTAGACCTAAAATAATTATTCTCATTAGAGTAGTAAAAATAAGCAATTTGATAATAAACAGTAAGCCAATATGTTTTGTAATATAAATAATAGAAAGTGAGCGATCAAGTATGTGCTCACATACATACAATCACACACATAGATTTTAGTGTTATAAAAACTATGAGTCCTTCATGAAATCCTTAATGGTTTGTTTTTATGTTTACATTGTCCAAGTTTCCTCAATTGCTTTCAATGTACTGAGGATAAAAGAAACTAGGAGTTTTCCAATCTGTACATATTTTAATTTAAAATGTACTTCACCCTAGGATCATGAAACATACATTTGAAGCATTCTTCATTGCTCAGAGGGCTTAAAATGGCTTAAAATACACATTCTAGAAAAGGAAGTATAAACAACTACTTCAAACAATGTTTATTTGTAAATCCTTCATTAATGCTGTTTACTGCCTATGAAAATATTGACCCACAGGTAAAGATTTATGTGGTTTTAACCCTTGCATTTTTAGTCACTCAAATGACTTTTCTTTCTCCCTCACCTTTTATTCATTAACTTTGCATAGTGAAAGAGAAGGAGAGAAGGTTAGACTCTAATTAAGAGATAATGTTTTTCAAGGTTGGTCTGTATAGATGACTTGTATTGAAGCAGAGACCTATTTTTTTTTTTTTTTTCTCAATGGCTGGCAGAAGATCATTAATAGAGAAAAAATAAAAAACCTTGCATTCCATTAGCAATTTCATGATACTGTAAAATATTCTAACAGTAAAAGTTTCTATTCAGCAGTGGCTTTCAAGCCTAGAGTATCGTATAATCTCCTGGAGAGATTTTTAAAAAATACCATTCCTGAGCTCTAATGCAGACCAGTTAAATGAGAATCTAGGTGAAGGACTTGAGGCACAGGTATCTTGTAAATATCTCCAGCTGACTGGGCTATGTAGCCAGGGTTGAGAACCACAGCTTGAAATCTATTTGGGCTTCTTCCCTTATAGAAACAAAAGAAAACAGAAAACGTAACATCACTGTTAAGTCTATTCTGACTCATGGTGATCCCGCATGTTACAACATAATACTGCTCCATGAGGTTTCCTTGGATGTAGTATTTATAGGAACCCTTTTTCCACAAGGATTCTGAGTGAGTTCTAACCACCAACTTTTTGTTCTTTGTGGAGCACAAACTATTTGGACAACAAGGGACCTTCCATCCTTATAGGTTAAATAAATAAATAATGGCCATCAAGTAGAAGCCTGTGACTTTCTTCAGATGTTAAATCTAGTATTGGTTTTAAATAATCTGTAAAGAACTCATTAAATTAACATGAACATAAAATTTCCCTTCCTAAAATACTGTCATACTAGCATGAATTTATGAGTTTTATTTTATTTTATTTGTAATTGACTTCTGGTAATCTGTATACCTAAGTATTTGTATGACTGGAAAAAAAAGTATTATTTTTCATTTCTGTTAGGATGGAAGGATTCTTTTTCTTTGTTCCATCATATGAGATTAAATGGAAGCTTGTTGTTGCCTTGGATACAAACCTAGAGTAATTATTAGGAGATTGGACTGTGAATTTCTCTCCTACACAAGGTTTATGTTGATCTTATTTTACATGCATTGTTATCAGTATTCTTAGAAATCCTGAATAACTCGAAGTCTGCAAACACTGCACAACAAGACTGCCAGGAAGGGAATGTGCTCCTGTGCTATGGGATCATTCCATCAGCAAATATCACAGCACAATTTGCTTTCAGCACCCTTTCCACTTAGCAGGAGCTATCTGCAAATACACAATGAGATTACAAGTAAATATATTGACTACCTACTAAACTTCACTACAGCATGGCATGTAATGTTCTTACCCTCCATGACTCCCTAAATTAGCGATGGTCATACATCAGTTTCTGGAAGGAGGCAAAGAGGCACATGTAGCAACATAAAAAACATAACAAGTGCTTTTTTCTCTGTATTTTCATGTGGTTTAGTAACAGTATTTAACCTAATTTTTAATGTAAACAACATTCCAATAGAGCATGATATTTTGCCTTAATTAAAGCACCAGGAAATAAATTTGAAGATCACTGTTATATATTAAATAGGATTACAGTTAGCTGCCTTAAACATATTTTTCCCAGTTTTATTTTAGCCTCTTGACTATATAGTCAGCTGCTTCTTATAGTATGAACCCTGTGACACCAAAGAGAGGGGATGAGGAGTTCCATACATTCAATTTAATCATAGCAGAGGTAAGAGTTTCAGAGGCGTTTCTGGTGATATGGAGTGAAAGGTAAATTGATATAAACCCATCTTTAAACACATATACTGTGCAAAGGACCTATTTTAGGTTGGCATGGAACATGGATTTTTTCAAGGGGATAGGAAGGATGTTGTAGAATCAATAATACCTTCTTGCTTAGCCTGGTCTGTGGTGAGAGGCAGATAGTATAAAAGTAAGATGCTATAATAGTTGACCAACTTGCTAGACTAACCAGGAATGGTCCTCCTTTAACCACTGTTCACTTTTGAGAATATGTCTAAGAGATGCAAATGTAATATTCATCTTTTATTTTAAAATAATTTTTTGTATTAACACTTATTCCTCATTATATATACTGTTTGATAACTTCATCCTTTGAACCTCATGGTAGGACCAAACCAAAACCAAACTCATTGCTGTCTAGTAGGATCAAACTCGTAGGGACCCCTCTTTGGGTTTCTGAGGCAGTCATGGACCACATTTAATTTATGGACCTCTTTATTCCTTTCATTCATCTCTGTATATCCATAGTTCTTCTTTTCAATGTAATATTCTGGGTGCACTAAAACCCTACTGCCGTCAGGTGGATTCTGACTTATAGTGACACTGTATGACACAATAGAACTGCCAATAGGTTTTCCAAGGCTGTAAATCTCTATGGAAACAGACTGCCTCACCTTTCTCCCATAGAGCAGCTGGTGAGTTTGCACTGCCAATGTTTTGATTAGCAGCTGAATGCTATAACCACTGTGCCACCAGAGCTCCTAACTGGGTGTCCAATAAAGGTCAATGTGGTATTTCTGAAATGTTTTTCTGCATTAGAATTTCCTGAATCCTTTTATAAAGTGAAGACATTTGGTTCTCCATTCTTGGAAAGATTCTGATTCTCTAATTCAGAGGTAAATGGATAGGATGAGGGGAATGAACAGAAAATCTAATTTGAAAAGGAAAAAAAAAGTCAATCACATTAATTTCCCACCTTGCTATCCTCAATTTGAGGGACACTGCAGCTACGGAAGAACATTTAACTGGGGGGCAGGAGATTATATTCAAGTTGTCATTCTGCCACTACTCCTCAAGTGAAATCTCAGTACCTTATCTGTTGCCCTCTCTGTGATGTGGGATTAAAAAAAAAAAACCTCACATATTTTAATCAGGGCTCTGGTCAGGTGATTTTGAAGGATGTTCTAACTCAGAGCTTCTCAACCTTGGCACTATTGCTGTTTTGGTGAGAACAATTCTTTGTTGCGGGAGGTTGTTCTGTGTATTGCAGGATATTTAGAAGCATCCTGGCTTCTAACTACTAGATGCCAGTATCAGCCTCTCAGCCAATAAACAAAAATATTTCCAAATGTTGCCAAATATCACCTGAAGGCAAAATTCCACACTCATCAGTTGCAAACTACTGTTCTAATTCAAGTTCAAATATATTATTAGACTATTTCAATATCTGTATTACCATGCAAAGATATGTTTTCATTTGCATAAATGAAAATATCCATGTTTTATAAAAAGGACCAGATTTCCAGTCTGATAGAGACTAATGGAACCCCTAACACTATGGACCTTAGATACCTGTCATGTCCAGTGATCGACTTGTAGCCAAAACAATAGAAAGGCCTATAAACGCCAGGGAGAAACATCCCATTCCTCAGTACAATCAAATGTACAAGACCAAAAGGCAGCATTTGCCCAAAAGCAAAGCACAGAAGGCAGGAAAGAAGGACTGATAGGAACATGGAACCCAAGGAGGAAGTAGGAAGAGTGCTATTTTACATTGAAGGGATTGCAAGCAATGCCACAAAAGAAAACGTGTATAAAGTGATAAATGGAAAACAAATTTGCTCTGTAAACTTTAACTCAAACTACAATTTTTAAAAAAAGCTTTCTCCATTTTGAAAGCAGAGAAATGTAATGGTATTGGATAATTTTAAAGCCTTAGAGACCTAATATAGATATCCTCTTTTTGTATGTTAAGAGACAGTGGCCCAGGTAATTGAAAGGACTTATCAATGTCTCTCATGACAAGTTAGCATTATAGCTCAGACTAAACATTGCCAAGCCCTCTGACTCAGTCCACTCTTCATTTGATTGCAGTTTGCTGTCTTCCCTAAAATGCTCTGAAAAGCATATATGTTACTACAGTTATTGCTAAAGAAAAAAACAAAACAAAACAAATCCAACAGAAGATCCCAAATCAGCAATATTTGTAACTTATGCTAGGCAGTGAAGACATTTTCCGTGATGCTTACATCTTTCTCTGTTGGATTTACAGACAAAAATTAGTCTTATGAATTATTATTTATAGACAGAATGTTGCTTCTAAGCTTGGTGTACATTTAGATAATTTAGCTAGCTGGTTAAAAAAAAAAAACACCTTCAAAATCTCTTTCAAACTTCTATTAGTACTATTCAAATTAAATTTTATATTGCTTCTCTGATAACAGGTAATTTTAATGAAATAATCATGATAAGGAAGTCATTTTTTGTTATGAAAATATTCACATTAACAACACTTTAGGAATTTATAAGGGTCTTGCTGTTTTTTTCCTCCATGCACATTTGAAATGCACAGCCAATCTTCAGAGTATAATATCCATTTATTAATTAACAATGGCCCTCTCATTTGTCATCCCCTATACCCTCTGTTGTCTGTCTTGGAATAATTTCACTGCACCTAAGCACATTTATTAGAGCACATAGAGGAGGGAGAGAGAAAGAAAAACTAAGTTAAGTTCATTTTTCTATTGCAGAGCAGGTCCTATAAGATCTCATGGGATTTATGCTGCTTTGCACTCCATCTGTGATTGCTGTGCCTCTCAGTCCCTTGATACCAACTACAATGCCACTTAGTTTTAAGTTAGTTTCAGCAAGTTTCTTCCTTTTTTTTTTTTTTGCATAGCTTCTATTACCTAGCAAATGAGTTCACCTCAAAGGCTTGTTCATCCCTCCTCCACCCAATGTATAAAGAAATACAGATATATTTATTTACTTTATCTTAAAATTTGTGCATTTTGACACAATTCTTAGCTCGATGATAATGACAACACTTGACCCAGGTGGCATAATTCTCTAGAATTTACTAAATGAATTAAGGTCCAGGTACGTGCTTGTAAATTGGCTCTTTTTAAGTCAGTACACATTTTCACAGTGAAATAACATTTAAATCGTTGTTATGTGGTTAACACACAATAATACTTTTATGTTCTGTCCTGAAAAAAATGCAGCTGAATACTCCTTGTAAGCGAGAATGACCAGACTTCGTCTCATCTACTTTGGTCATGTTGTCAGAAGGGATGATTCCCTGGAGAAGGACATCATGCTTGGTAAAGTAGAGGATCAGTGAAAAAGGTGGAAGCCTTCAATAAGATGGATTGACACAGTGGCTGCAAGAATGGACTCAGGTATAGCAAGCATTGTGATGCTGGTGCAGGACCAGCTGTTCATAGGGTCGCTGTGAGTCAGAGATGACTTGATGGCACCTAACAACAACAACATCTTCATTTGGCTACTAAACAGAAGGTCTGCAATTCAAACCCACCAGCTGCTCTGCAGGAGGCAGATGAGGCAGTATACCTTTTTAATGATATGTTGTTGTAAAGATACACAGCCTTAGGAATCTAACAGGGATCTCTCTGACACAGAGTTGACTTGATGGCAATGGGTTTGTTTTTTGTTTTTATGTTTTAAGGGTTACAAATTAAGTGTAACAACTGTCCTTATTACACATATTAAGAAACAGAGGTCCAAGTACATGAAGGTCTCTTCAAGATTAGATACAATATTCTTCTTCACTATTAATAATTCATTATAGTTCTTCAGTTGGAAGCACCATGTGTAAATAACCCAGGTTATATTACAGGGATATGACATTTCACTCAGTTCAGGCCCCAACCTAGACAGCTTAGGAAATATAACCTACTGGGCAGTTTGTAGCTCTTACTCTACAGTTATTCATATATTACCATCATGTGACAGAAATTAAATGCACTGGAAAAAAATCATTTGAATTTAATATGATTTGGTTTACAATAGATATACAATTAGAACAGAGAGTGATCTATTTAAAAAGTTTTTGATTGGTAGCATTTGCTAATTTTTATGGTTTAAATAGGCCTATCAGCCACATTGGTAGCTCACTACCAATATGAAGATATCACTGACCAGGAGTTGGGAAGAGATGCACAGCTTTGGAGAAGTAGTTTTCACCCAAGAAGCAGAGGCATAATAGATGGCTGAGGAAGTGCTAGTGCGGGCAGTTCCGCAGTGAATCTACATTTGAAGTGGACAATTAAAGTCATGCCACAGAGCAAAGATCTCCACAGACTTGCAAATCAACTTCTGGCATCATGTACAAATTTGTTATAAATGCAAAATATTAGGTATTTCCCTCAGGCATAAACAATCAGAATCTACATTTTATAAGATGCCTGGGTGATTCATATGCATATTAAATTTTGAGAAAACCAAGTTTACAGGATAATACAGTTATAACTTACCCAGAAATTCTGTGACAGAAGATTTTCTCCCATCAAATTTCCAATATTCTGCAACAGAACCTTCTTTGGCAAAAGGGGGCTCACCTTGCCTCCTTTCTCCAGGCTAATGTCTATATATCCCTGATTTACTGATTTACTGTATTTGTCAAATGTTTTAGTCTCTTGAGAATAAAACTTAAGTCTCATGTATGTGTATGTGTCTGTGTTTGTGTATGTGTATGTATGTGGGGCAACTATTTTCTTCACGATTATTTTTTATTTTTTATTTTTTGCCCCACAGTCAGGTCCCAAGTGTCTATCAGTATGAGGTACAGTTGAAATCTGACTTTCATTGGGCAAAACAACTGACCATTCTGGCAGAGGTAGCAGCTAGGGAAGACAAGCAAAGCATGACCAAAATAAAAGGCCTAGACTGGTAGAGTTAAGATGATGTCCTACTAACAGACCACATGCCAAATTCCTCTTTTGTAAAAAATGATTTTGAGGAATTCAGTAAAACAGATACAAATAATGATATTGGAGTTATGAGCAGCTAATGAGAAGATAAAGCATAAAATCAAGTGAATACAGCAAAGGGAGCAGGTTAAGCTACTGGGAAAAATTTTAAAAACCTGCCCAGTTGATGAAGCCAAAGAGAAGTTATTAGAAATACAAAGGAGTTCAAGGAGGAGAAAGGAAAAAAAAAAAAAAAAAAAAAAAAAA
>NW_006921660.1:7282410-7305172 GCF_000298275.1 Orycteropus afer afer
TAGCTTAAGATGCCACAGAGTCTGGAAGGCAGTGGGGGAAAGGGAAAAGAAACTCTATGAATGAACAGAAGCCTAAATGGGACACGTGGCAGTGGGCTTGAGTCCAACTCTTAGCAACCTGTTTTATTACAGAGTGGAATTGAAGCTTGGGATTCCGGAACTTGTAGATCCATGTGGAGGAGGGCAGCCCTTTATCCTGCTGGTGGGTTTGAACTGCAGGTCTCTGATTGATGGCTGAACTCCATCCTAAGCAGACTACTCCAAACTAAGCCGGGGGCTGTGGTTGTGCTCCGTGCCTGCACTGCTGTCTGAATTATCTCACACTAAGCACAGAAAATGGTTGTTGGCTCTTTCTCCCCTGCGGGTCGCTTTGTACTGGTCTTCTTGTGCCCCTGCTCAGGTGCTATGGTGAGTGAGTAGATTCTTTCACAGCAGCCAGTTCTCAGGGCCACTGGATGAACATAACAGGAGAAATCCCTCCTCAAATACCTTATCCTCCCCTTCATTTTCTTACTATCCTCTTGCCTAATTTTTCTTCCTTTATATGTGGTCACTTGCACCATTTCCTCCTCATCTTCTTGCATTTTTGTCAAACCTTCATTCCTCTTACCTTTTCACTTTTGTTTTCTCTCTTTTTCTTATATTCTTTTTTTCCTATTTCTTGTCATCTATTTTGTTCTATCTTTTCATCTCTCCTTTTACTTTTTTTTTTCTCCCCTGCCTCAGCCTATGAGAGGAACATACTAACTCTCCACTAGTCAGTCATAGCTACTACATCAACCTCACCCATCAGATAAGTAGCACCAATAGCTAGCTCCGGCACCATAGGATCAATGGCAGATGCTAGACAACACCTGCTTATTCTAACTGCAAATCCTCTTCATAACTACCAGAGACTTGCACCCCCATCTCGACCAGTGATTCCACAAACAAAGAGAAAGCTGCAGAGAAAGCTGAGTTAACATACAAAGAAGTACACCAGTTCCACATTTCCAGATGTATTAATACAAAGTAAAACAGAAAAAAAAAAAAAAAAAGAAGAAGAAAAAAAAAGAAACAGGGTGAAACAAATCAGTACATAAGAAATAAAGACAACAACTTCAAATGTCTAGGAAACAATGGACAACTTCATATCAAAGAAAAAAACAGGACAAGACAGTAGAAACAAGTGTACAAACTAAAGAATTAGGAAATACCCCAAGGAAGAACAAGCAATAGCACTATCTGATAAGGAATTCAACAGATACATACATACATAATACCCTCCAAGAGCTTAAGGAAACCATAAACAGAAGCAATGAGAAGACAGACAATGACCTTGAAGTATTGAGGGAAATCATTCAAAAGCAAAATAACAAAAGAAATCCACAATCAGAAATCATACAAAAACAGCAATTAGAAATCCAGAAGATGAATACTAAAATTATGGAGATAGATAACACATTGGAAGAAGAAAAGAGTAGACTAGAAGTGACTGAACAATGTATTTCCCAGCTAGAAAGCAAATCACTTGAAGCCAGCGTATACGACGAAAAATCAGAACAAAGATTTCAGAGAAATGAAGAAAACCTAAGAGTTATACGGGATGACAGGAAAATAAATAACATATACCTGACTGAAATCCCAGAACAAGTGTAGGCAAAAAAAAAAAAAAAAAAATCCACTGAGAAAATTGTCAAACACTTGCTAACAGAAAATTCCCCCCATGTCATGAAAGAAGAAAAGATATACATTCAAAAAATTAAATGAACCCCCTACAGGATAGACCCCAAGAGAAAGTCACCAAGACAAAGCATAATCAAACTTTCCAAAACCAAAGACAAAGGAAGAATCTTGGGAGCATCTCAGGAAAAATGAAATGTCACCTACAATGGACACAAATAAGACTAAGCTCTGATTTCTCAGCAGAAACTATGCAAGCAAGAAGACAATGCAATGGCATATAAAAACCATGAAGGAAAAAAATTGCCAACCAAGCTGTCCCTCAAATATGAGGGTGAAATCACAACATTCCAAGACAAACAAAAATTAAAGAAATTTGTATAAATCAGGCCAAACCTTTAAGAAATGTTAAAGGAAGTCCTTCCAATAGAAAATCCACAACAGAAAACAACAAATTAAAGTCACGACACTTGATACCACCGCCTAAAAACCAACCAAGAAAAAGATTCTTAAAATACGCTCACCAAGAAAAGAAGAGAGATAAATGTAAAAAAAAAAAAAAAAAGAAATCTGCAAACATCACCAGAGACAAAGTAATTAGAGGGAATACAAATTTTAATTATAAAACTTCCAAATGGAGAAGAAGTTGTATAAATTCTTTATACAACAGACAGTTCCAAACTTAGGAAGATAAGAATTTTCTGCAGTTATCACAAAGAAAAGTAACAGTACATCTAACCAAACTAAGAAAGAAGAAAATCACAAGTAACACAAAACCAACAAAAATGAAAAGAGAAAAAATACTTGATAACAAAATGAACTCATCACAGAAAAAATGTTTGGAACAAAGAAAAATCACCAGCAACACAACAAAAAACACAATAGAATGACAGGAATAAATTCATACCTATCACTAATTACACTTATTGTTAATGGACTAAATGCACCAGTCAAGTGAAAGGGAGTGGCTTATTGGATAAGAAAAGAAGACCCATCAATATGCTGCCTACAGAGACCCACTTTAGCCACAAAGATAAATATAAATTAAAAATCAAAGGGTGGGAAAAAGTATATCAAGTTAATGGCAACCAAGAAATAGAACCTTTCATCTATAGAGAGCTGATCTTTGAAAAAGGGCCAAAACCCAGGAAATGGGGAAGACACAGCCTCTTTAATTAATGGTACTGCAAAATTGGACATCCACTTGCACAAAAATGATACAAGACCATACTTCATCCATACACAAAAACAAAGTCAAGTTGGATTAAGGCTTACATGTAAAAAAGTCATAAAGTTCATCAAAGATAAAATAGGGGCAAATCTAGGGGCACTAATTTATGTCAACTCATCTGTCAGTTTGTCATACTGTAGTGGCTTGCCCATTTCCATGGGGCTGGAGGCTATGCTACTGGTATTTCAAATACCAGCAGGATTACTCATGGTAGACAGGTTTCAGCAGAACTTCCAGACCAAAACAGACTTGGAATAATGAAGGGTTCATCCACTTCTCAAATTATTGGCCAGTGTAAACCTTATAAACAGTAGTGAAACACTGTCTGATATATTACTGGAAAACTTTATGAATAGCCCTGAAACATTGTCCAATATAGTTCAGGAAGATGAGCCCATCAGGTCAGAAGGTACTCAAAAAATGACTGGCGAACAGCTGCCTCCTCAGAGTACAGTTGACCTTAATGATGTGGATGGAGTAAAGCTTTGGGAACCTCCAGTTGTTGATGTGGCACGACTCAAAAGAAGAAGAGACAGCTGCAAACATCCATTAATAACTGGAACATGTATGAAGTATGAATAAGAAAATTGGAGGTTGTCAAAAATGAAATGGAATGCATAAAGATCAATATCTTAAGCATTAACCAAAAATAACAAATACACTGCCGTCAAGTCCTATCTGACTCATAATGACACTTCCTTGGGTTTCTGAGGCAGTATTACTATGGAAGTATATTGCCCATCCTTCCTTCTGAGGGGTGGCTTTAGTGAGCTAAAATGGACTGATCTGGGCCATTCTGAATCAGACAACTATATGGGCTACTATACCAGGGATGACAAATTGAAGAGAAATGGTGTGCCATTCATTGTCACAAAGAATGTTTCAAGATATATTCTGAAGTACAATGCTGTCAGTGATAGGATAATATCCATACACCTACAAGGAAGACCAATTAATATTACTATTATTCAAATTTATGCACCAACCACCGAAGCCAAAGGTGAGGATATTGAAGATTTTTACCCAACTTCTGCAGTCTAAAATTGACTGAACATGCAATCAGTATATGTTGATTATCACTGGCGATTGGAAAGCAAAAGTTGGAAACAAAGAAGAGTCATGGGTAGTGAAAAATATGGCCTTGGTGATAGAAATAATGCTGGAGATCTCATGATAGAATTTTGTAAGACGAATGACTTATTCATTGCAAATACCGTTTTTCAACAACATAAACAGCAACTATTCAGGTGGACTTCACCAGATGAAATACACAGGAATCAGAAAGACTACATCTGTGGAAACAGACGATGGAGAAGTTCAATATCTTCAGCCAAAACAAAGCCAGGTACTGACAGTTAAACAGACCATCAATTGTTCATATGTAAGTTCAAGTTGAAGCTGAAGACAATTAAAACAAGTCTAAGAGAGCCAAAATATGACCTTGAATATATCCCTCGTGAATTTAGAGACCATCTAAAGAATAGATTTGATGCACCAATGACCGAGAACCAGAGGAATTGCAGGATGACATCAAGAACATAAAGCATGAAGAAAGCAAAAGGTCATTAAAAAGATAAGAAAGGAAGAAAAGACCAAAATGGATGTCAGAAGAGACTCTGAAACTTGCCCTTGAATGGAGAGTAGCTAATGCAAATGGAAGAAATGACAAGATAAAAGAGCTGAACATATGATTTCAAAGAGCAGCCTGACAAGACAAAGTCAATTATTATAATGAAATGTGCTAAGACCTGGAGTTAGAAAACTAAAAAAGGAAGAACATGCTCATCATTTTTCAATCTGAAAGAACTGAAGAAAAAATTCAAGCCTCGAGTTGTAATATTGAAAGATTCTATGAGCAAAATATTGAATGTTGCAGGAAGCATCAAAAGAAGATGGAAAAATACAGTCTCTGTACCAAAAAAGAATTGATATTCATCAATTTCAGGAGATGGCATATGATCAAGAATCAATGATATTGAAGGAAGAAGTCAAAGCTTCACTGAAGGAACTGGAAGAACAAGGCTCCAGGAGTTGACAGTATACCCATTGAGATGTTTCAATGAACAGATGTTAACTGGAGGAACTCACTCGTCTATGCCTAGAAATTTGGAAGACAGTTACCTGGCCAACTGACTGGAAGAGATCCATATTTGTACCCATTCTAAAGACAGGGGATTCCACAGAATGTGGAAATTATCGAACAGTATCATTAATATCACATGCAAGTAAAATCTTGCTGAAGATAACTCAAAAAATGGCTGCATCAACATACTGACAGATAATTTCCTGAAATGCAAACTGTATTCAGAAGAGGACATAGAATGAGAGATTTCATTGCTGATGTCAGATGGATCTTGTGTGAAAGCAGAATACCAGAAAGATGTTTATTTGTGTTTCATTGACTATGCAAAAGCATTCACTTGTGTAGATCATAAATTATAGATAATTTTGAGAAGAATGGGAATTCCAGAACATTTAATTGTGCTCATGAGGAACCTGTACACAGAACAGAACAAGGGGATACTGCAAGGTTTAAAATCAGGAAGGGAGTACATCAGAGTTGTATCCTTTCACCATAATTATTCAATCTGTAGGCTGAGTAAATAATCGGAGCAGCTGGATTATACAAAGAAGAGCAAGGCATCAGGATTGGAGGAAAACTCATTAACAACCTGAGATATGCAGATGACACAAGTTTGCTTGCTGAAACTGAAGGTGACTTGAAGCACTTATTGAGGATGAATAAAGGCTATAGTTTGCAGTACGGATTACATTTCAACATGAAGAAAACGAAAACACTTGCAACTGGACTGATAAGTAGCATTATGATAAATGGAGAAAAGATTGAGTTGTCAAAGATTTCATATTACTTGGTTCCACCATCAATACCAAAGGAAGTAGCAGTCAAGAAATCAGACAATGTATTATACTGCTACCATTAACATAAATGGAAGTAGCAATCAAGAAACCAGACGTATTGCACTGGCAAATCTTCTGCAAAAGATCACTTTAAAGTGCTGAAGAACAAAGATACCTTTTTGAAGAGTAAGGTGTACCTGACCCAAACTATGGCATTTTCAATTGTCTTATATGCATATGAGAGCTGGACAGTGAATAAGGAAGCACAAAGAAGAGTTGATGTCTTTGAGTTGTGGTGTTGGCAAAGATTACTGAAAGTACCATGGACTGCTGAAAGAACTAACAAATCTATCCTGGAAGAAGTATAGCCAGATTGCTCCTTGGAAGTGAGAATGGCCAGATTTCATCTCACCTACTTTGATCTTGAAGGGACCATTCCCTGGAGAAGGAAATCATGCTTGGTAAAGTGAAAGGTCAGCAAGAAAGGGGAGGCCTTCAATGAGATGGACTGACAAAGTGCCTGCAATAATGGCCTCATATATAGCATGGATTGTGAGAAGGTACAGGACCAGGCATTGTTTTGTTCTGTTTTACATAGGGTTGCTATGAGTTGGAGGTAACTCAACAGCACCTAACAACAACAACAATTTATGGCAAAAATAGACAATAAAGAATAACCCAAAATGCACAAGCAGTGGAAGATAAACTACATGACTGCAACTTTTTAAAAATTCAGTTCTTATGTGCATCAAAAGACTTCTCCAAAAGCAAAAAATATTCGGCTGAGATATATATGACAAGGGATTTATCTTTTAAAATTTATAGAAAGCTTCAACACCTCAACACCAAAAAGACAAACAATCCAATTCAAAAATAAGTGATGGACTTGAAAAGACACTTCACTAAAGATATTCAGATGGCCAACAAGAACACAAGGAAATGGTCAAGATCATTAGCCACTAAAACCAAACTAAACTCAATGTCATCAAGTCAATTTGACTCATAGCGAACCCTCTGTGGGTTTCCAAGGTGGTTTATCTCTATGGAAGTAGATTGCCCCATTTTCCTTCCGGGGAGTGGGTAATGGGTTTGAACCGCCAACCTTCTTGTTAGCAGTCAAATGCCTTAGGCACGATGCCACTAGAGCTCCCCATTAGCCATTCCAAAAACCAAAACCAAACTCACTGCCATCGAGGTGGACCCAACTCATAGTGACTCTTCCTTGGGTTTCCAAAGCAGTATCACTGCAAAAGTAGATTGCCCAACCTTCCTTCCAAGGAGTGGCTCGTGGGTTTGAACCCGCCAGCCTTCTAGTTAGCAGTCAAATGCCTTAGGCATTACGCCACCACAGCTCCCATTAGCCATTAGAAATATGCAAATTAAAACAATAATGAGATATCATCCCATGCCAGCAATAATAGCAATGTTCAACAGGACAGAAAATGACAAATGCTAGTGATTGTGGGGAAAGATTGCAACTCTCATACACTGCTGGTGGGACTGTAAAATTGTACAGCCATTCTGGGAAACTGTATGTTGTTTCCTTAAAAAATTGAAAATAGAAATACCACCTGATCTAGCAATTCCATTACTAGGAATATATCCTAAAGAGGTGAGACCCAGGACATGAATACATATATGCACATTCATGTTCACTGCAGCACAATTCACTATACCAAAGAGATGGAAACAACTTAAGTGCCCATCAACAAATGAATGGATAGCCAAACTTTTGTACATTTGTTGTTGTTGTTGTTATGTGTCGTCCAGTCGGCCCCGACTCATAGCGACCCCTCCTTGGGTTTCCGAGGCAGTATCACTACGGAAGTAGGACTGCCTAACCTCACATTTATACAACATTAAATAATAATGAAGAATCCATGAATCACCTCATAATGTTAATGAATTCGGAGGGCATTATGCTGAAGAAAATAAGTCATTCACAGAAGGAGCAATATTGTATGAGTCCATTATTGTAAAAAGTCAAGGAAATGTTTACTCAGAGAAGGAAATTCACTTTGTTGGTTACCGGAGATGGGAGGGAAAGGGAGGGAAAATTTCTGACTAGTTAGGGATCACATATTGATTTGGATGAGGGGACAGTTTGTATGGCAAGAGTGTGTGACCAGCACAATGACAATGGGGAAAGGGAGGACATAGAAATGTCCACAAAAGATAGAGACAACAGAGTCAAATACTATTATCTGTACAATACTGATTACCAGTGCCAGCAAACACTAGCCTATGGGTAAATGCATAGAGAGGTGAGAAGATCAGATGGCATAGGTGAACAGGAATATACCAAAGACCAAGGATTGATTTGGCTGAAGATAATCTTACATATGTACTTGTGCTACAAAATTATCCACATACATTACAGAAGTAACAGAGGACAAAGTTAGTTGATTCTCAAAGACAACCAAATACCTTGAGGGAGAGAATCTCTTGGCCTGTGGGCTCAGGACAATAGTCTCAGGGGACTTCAAATGGCACAACATAGTACATAAAAATCTTGTTTTACATCCTACTTTGATGAGTAGTGACTGTTGTTGTTGTTATGTTCTGTCGAGTCGGCCCTGGAGTAGTGACTGGGGTCTTAAAAGCTTTTGAGTGTTCATCTAAGAGGCAACTATTAGTCTCTTTTCATCTGTAGCAAAGAAGAGTGAAGAAAATCAAGTCATTTGGAAACAATTAGTCCTAATATATGACAGACCACAAAGACCTCAGCCTTTAAGACACTGAGACCAGAAGAACTAAATGGTGCCTGGCTACCTATGCCAACCACTCAGAAAAGAATTAAAATTGGAGATCTTGGATAGAGTGGGAGAAACAAGGTGGAACAAAATTCCAAAACACAAAAATGACCAGAATTACTGGTCGGACAGAGACAGGTGGAACCCCCAAGACTATGGCCCTGGGTTATCTTTCAGGCCTGGAAATGGACTCACTTCTGTGGATTAGTTTGCAGCCCAACAGTAGAAGGACATACCCCAAGCAGAATACCTACCCCAGGGAGATACACTTACCTACCCTAGGGAGATGCTCCCCTTAGATCAGTCAACCATGAGACATCAGAAGGGCAGCATTCACATAGAGGGCAAGCTAGACAAACAGGAATGCATAAATAAGAAGGGCACAGGGAAGGGGTAGTCAAAGGGAGAACTTTTTATGGTTGGAGCTTGTAATTGGGGCCATGAAATCAAATGTGCATGTACTATCGACAGTAAGATGAATCTTCTTTGTAAATACGCACCCAAATCACAATAAAAATTGAAAAAATAAATAAATAAAGGGCTTCCTAGTGGATTACAGGGAGAAGGTTGAGATCATGCATGTTAGACAGATTTCTCTTTTCCTAGATGCACAGGTGGCTTTATCCTTTTCTAAAGACCAACTCTTTTCTACTTCATTTCTGAACTCTGAGAGAATGAAGCCATCTCTTTCCTCTCCAGCAAGATCTCTTCACCTGTGCCCTTCCTCCCCAGTCTCCCTTCTATGCGGATATTCTGATCCTTTATTTAGATCTCCTCTTTCAGATCTTCTGTGTCTTATTATTTGCTGATCCCTTAGGAAAGTAAAGGTGATACCATTGAGAACACTTCATTTGGATTTAGGACACATGCATGTTAATCTCAACTGTGACATTTACTAGTTGAATGTCTTTAGAGAATTTCTTTCCCTCTCTTAGTTTGTTTATTCATCTCTGAAATGGTCCTAATAATCTATTAAAAAAAAGAATCCCCACTAACATGAGATTCAAGCTCTTAACAATGTCTGGTTTGTTCTAAGCACTCAAAAAACAGTAGCTCTTATTATTAGTCCTTTAAAAAAATATTTAATGAATATTTAACCCTATACCAAAGTTTGTTCTTTGAAAATCATCAAGGATCTGCGCTTGGTAAAGTTCAACGGCTCTTTCTCAGACTACAAACTTATCTGAAGCATTTTATACTTTTGTTATATGCATGACACAAAAAAGTTTCCTATCTCACATTTGCAATCATTGTTGATTATAATGAATGCTTGCTACTTCGATAAAGTGTTTTTCTCCTTTCTTACTATTTAATGAATGCTAGTTTTAAATCAGAACCTCACCCTTTCTCAGATTGTGGCAATGCTCCTTTTATCAATTGTTTAGAGAATCACAAAGTAGAGGAAAGGTTATAAAAGGTTTTGTTAGACAAATCTTGGTTCTGGCATTTACCGACTGTAATCTCAGGCAAGATATTTAAACTGTCAGAGCCTCAGTTTCCTTTGTGAAAATTATCAGTGTAGAAGAGTTGTGATGTTCAAAAGGTAACAATTATTATGTGAAAATATAATGCATAACATATTTCACATAGTAGTGACTCAGTAAATGGCATTTTTCCTTTCTCCTTATCTTTCTTATAACTCATGTGCTAATTAATGGTTTTACTCTCGGAGAACAAATTAGGATTCTAATAAACCTACATGCTTATATTAGTTCTGTAATGATCACATTTGCCATTCATTTATGCCATATTTAACAGTAAATCTTTGTTTCTATTGGCAAATATCTGCCCTGTATATTCATCATGCTTAACATTTGTAAACAAAATTTGTATTCCAACTACTATGCATTGCTTTTATAAGTGTGTTATCTTTCTTTATTCAAAATCCATAAAGTGCTATCTTTGTGAAAATGCATTTGTTGATAACATGGCTTCTAAAAGATAGCATTTTAGGGCAGTGCATAAAAATAGATATTCTTTGAAAGGAAACATTTCAATAGATAATGGAAAATACTGAAACTCAATATTATTTCATTTTGATCTTGACTACCGCGATGTACAAAATCCTTTTAAACTGTCTCTGTTGCATCATCTAAGATAGACCCTAAATTGTTCCTTAATTGATTTTTTAATTATGTATATATATTTCACTACAGTCCACAATCTTTGACTTATCTGTTTACTTTGAGATGCTATGTTAAAAAACAAAAACAAAAAACAAAAACAAAAACTCAGGATTTATTTTCATAAAGGTATTTTGTGTTTTGATATGAAAGAGATCACAGCCTTCATTTCATTAAGGACATCATTGTAAGCAAGCTGTTTCTATAAATGTGTGCATCTGATCCTGAAACACTCCTCTCCCTAGAGCTACAGAAAGACTTGGACACAGTAATAAAGAATTTACATTCATTACTCAATGTATTCCTTCTCTCAGTCAACAATCGTTTACTGAGCTCTGCTTTTCTGGCAAGTTCTGTGCTAAATACCAGGGACATCACAATGAGAAGATATGTTCCCTACTTTCAAATAAATCTGCATGCTTTATAGCACAAGGTCAAAATCACAAAGCTAAACATTTACACTGCAAATGGAAGATGATGCTAATGATTGGAGGTAGGTGGGGGTTAGTCTGTGGATATCTCAGTCTCACATAAAGCAATCAGTGCATCCTGTGTGCTGATGACCAAGTTGCCAAGGGCACTCTGAAGTAGTCCATGATAAGTAGGGGTATGTTATCATCCCATTTTAGTTTTGGAAGAGATAAAAGTGAGGCTTATAAACTTGACAGCTCTGTGGTTACTGAAACATTAATTTGCAGACAAAATTCCATGGCCTGACAAACTCATTCAACTATTGTCTTAGTTCTCTAGTGCTGCTATAACAGAAATACCACAAGTGCATGGCTTTAACCGACAGCAATTTATTCTTTTAGAGTTTAGGAGGCTAGAAATCCAAATTCAGAGTGCCTGCCAACTCTAGGAGCTAGGGGGAGGCCCCTCAACTTTGGGCTTCAGCTCTGCCTCTTGTGATAGGCCCACAATAACTGGAGGTGTCTCCTAACTCATGCTGGCTGCTGAAGCTGACAAACCCAAGGGTCAGCAGGTAAAATGACACAATTCCAAGATTAGCAGGCAACACAACAGGGCACTAGTTCAAGTCCAGGAAATGGAGATTAAGATGCAGCCAAATGCAGGATACAAATGATGCCTTTCTCAAAGCTGCTAATAGCAGATTCCACCATTGCAGTTTACACCATATCCAGTCTCATCATGGGAATAACTACATTCACCTGCCACTCCACTCAAAATCATGACCAAACCAAGTTGACATACAACTTTAACTACCACAGCTATGTACTGAAGCCTTGTTGCAATTGGAATGATTCATAGAAATAAACTTCAAAACATTACATTTTCTCTGGCAATTGGAACTAATACTACATCATAAAAGTCTAATGAAATTAAGGAATGCATGATCATTGCTTAAAAAGGGAGTGTGTGAGCTGTGCATTAGAAGTAGATTTTAAGTTTGAAAAATGAAAACTTGCTTGGGTGTCTTTATTAAAAAAGCATGAGGTGGATTGAACAGACATTATGAGGGAAGCTGGTTGTAAAGATTATACTTGAAGTGAAACAATACATGTATTTTATAAAGCTAAAAAGAGAATCTCTGTATTTTATAAAGCTAAAAAGAGAATCTCATATCAGTATATTCCATGTTTGGGAACTTGATGGATTAATATAATTTATCATTTGAGGATCAGTGGACATTGCCCATTTGTTTTGGGGTTCAAGATTATGGTGTTATGGGCATCAAGAAATTTAAAAATCAAACTTACACTTCTACCATCATGTCATAAAGGGTAAACTTTGCACAATAGGAAGTATATAATCTTAAAATGAAGGTGCTTTTAGGAAATCATTTCATTTTATAAAAGCTTTCCTACATGGCATTTCTATTCTTGACGCGTCCCTGTACGGTTCATGAACTTGCTTTTATGAACCTGTGACTTAGAGTATTTACAGCTGGGGTGTGGAGTCTCTGTGTCCATGTGGGGAAATCATTCTTTGAGGAATACTTGCTCTCTACCTCAGAGTCCGACCTTCTACTATGACAAGAGGGAAAACTATCTAATATAACCTTGTAAGTACACAGTTGTGAGGCTGCTAGAATATGAAGTGCAGCGTTTTCTTTTGTCCCACAGTTGCTGCTTCAATTCTGTTGTAATAGCTACCTTTCACTTTGCAAAGCAAAGCTGCAAGAAAGGACTTTGGCATGGGGAATGGATGAGGTAAAGAAGATGGCAGAGTCAGAAACAAGGAAGTTAATTTTTCCCTTCACACCTTGAGAATGATTGCGATGGGATCAAAAAAGGATTTGTCTAACTCTGCAAAATGTTTAGTTAAATGTCGTTAACTAAAATATACTCTCCATTGCTCTTGTAAGAGGACATTCACTTGTATGATTATGTAAGCACTCTTTTATATGTGTGCATTACACTGCTTTAACACAATACTTATCTAAGAATGCTTAACATTCTATTATAGAAACAGTAGCATGTTTGGGGACCTCTTTTAAATGCTCTGGGATTACTTTTGAGGCTCTAGATTTTTGAGAATGAGAATGCTTCTGGTACCAGGCAGCACGCCTAGCAGGCATCATTGATCCTTCTAAATAGTTTCTGACTTGAGATGGATGGCTGTAAACTTCTCAGAAGTCATCTAAGTAACACTGAAAATTATTAGAATCACAAACAAGCTGTTCAGACCAAAATGCTTTACATCACTTCTGTCCATAGTTGTCAGGCCCACTGTTACATTGCTCAAACACACTGAAATAGCTGTCTGCAGCACAGCCACTTTTAGTGTCTCTCAGAGCTGGATTCTATTCCACGGATATTAAATTGGGTCACAGTGAGGTTCTATGACTTGGGTCAGCTTTCCATTGTTTCACGCATGCAATGTTGGACTATTTTTTATACAATAGGGTTTTTACTTTCAGAATTGTTTACTACCTAAGAAGACTTATTTTGAGGTACACAGCTGTGGGAGTAAAAACAGTAGGAAGAGATAATGGAACTCCCTGGTTCTCAACAGAGAATTACTTCTTCTTCTGGAATTGTTTCAGGGGATAAACAGTGTGATGCTAGTTATTTTTTTTTCCCCATTTAAGATACATGATAAAAGCATATTATGTTAGATCAAGCAATAAAATTGATAAAATATCAATTCACTTAAAATTAGTTTTGCTGCTTACTAGGGACCAAGTTGTACAACAAGTGGTTTGTACTTAACTACTAGCTCTGGTAGCATAGTGGCTAAGGCACTTGACTGCTAACCAGAAGGCTGGTGGGTTTGAACCACCAGCCACTCCTCGGAAGGAAGGGTGGGCAATCCTACTTCCGTAGTGATACTGCCTCGGAAACCCAAGGAGGGGTCGCTATGAGTCAGGGCTGACTCCACGGCACATAACAACAACAACTAAACTATAGGTTCACAGTTTAAACCCACCCAACAGTGCCAAGAAAGAAAGGCCTACTGGTTTCCTCCCAAAAAATTTAACCTGTTGCCATGGACTCCAACTTAAAGCAACCCTAGAACCCATAGGGTTTCCTAGGCCATAATCTTTATAGAAGCAGATTGCCACATATTTCTTCCATGGAACCAGAGGACGTGTTCAAACAATTGACCTTTTAGTTAGTAGCTAAGTGCTTAGCCACTGCACCACCAGGATTCCTTCTGTAAAGATTACAGCCAAGCCAACTCTATGGAGCACTTCAACTCTGTAACACATGTGGTGACCATTAGTCGGAATTGACTCAATAGCACCTGGTTTGGTTTCGTGGTTTTACTTGGAGCCAGGGACTATACTGGCTCTTCACAGTGGTAAAACTAATCAGGGAAGGTACACGTTCTCATGGAGAATACTTAGTAACAGATGTACAAGAGTCAATGAACACATAGGAAAATAAGGATGAGATGATTTCAGATGGCTATGAGTGCTGTGAATGAGGTAGAATGAGTGACATCTTAGCTTGGTGGGTAATTTGAAGATTTAGCATTAGATAGCAAAATCAGGAAACACTTCCCCCAATGACATAACACTCATAGTCTGAACCTGAGAAAAGAGCTAAATGAAGAGTTTAAGTATAAAGAAATGTAATTATGAAAATCCTGAGACAGGGAAGGGTTTGGATTTTGGAGGACTTAAAGCAAAGCCAGTGTGGCTGGATCAGAGGTAAGAAATCAGATCTGGGCAATAATCCAATAGGGTCTGGTGGGAACTGATAAAGAGTTTGCATTTCACACCACTTTATGTAGGTCAACATTGTCAACTGCATGGTATTATGGAATGAACCGAGTCACCTAGAAAGATGTGTAGACATCCTAACCCACCAATCTGTGAATTTGATCCTATTTAGAAATAGGGTTTTGAAGATGTTATCAGGTTATTATAAATTAACTGGAGCAGGGTAAATCCTAATCCAGTAAGACTGGTGTCCTTGTGAAAGAGAAGCTACAAAGGAACAAAAAGACAAAAAGTCTTGTACTAAGAAGCTGCAAGCCAAGGAATGCCTAGAACTATCAAAAGACAGGAGAGAAGAATGGAACAGTTCTCTCTCACTCAAAGCCTCAGAAGAAATCAACACACCTGAAATTCTGATCTCAGACTCCCAGCCTCTGGAACTGTGAGGCAATGAAATTCTGTTCTGATAAGCCACCCAGATCAGCAGCTTATCTAAGGTATGGCACGTATGGTGTGTGCCCTGGGTGCCTCTTGAAGGGTGGCACCACTGAGCAATTTCTATTAACCATAGTAGTTTCCATCATCAACTGTGAGAGATCATTCAGCAAGTTAAAAATAATATTTGAGAGCCTCTACGAGTTAAGGCAGGAGCTCTGGTAGCATAGTGCCTAAGGCACTTGACTGCTAACCAGAAGGCTGGTGGTTCAAACTCACCAGCCACTCCTCAGAAGGAAGGTTGGGCAATCCTACTTCCGTAGTGATACTGCCTTGGAAACCCAAGGAGGGGTCGCTATGAGTCGGGGCCGACTCGACAGCAAATAACAACAACATGAGTTAAGGCAAACTGTGTGATCTTGCTCGGCTTGAGTAAAGAAAGAGAAGAAACAGAAAAAAATGATTTTGATCATAAATTATTTTTCATCATGAAAAAACAGTGCAGTTTTAATTTTCATGTAGTGTCATAATGTGTTGATTAAAAGGTGAACCAGTTTGACTTGTATTTTTGAGTGTTACTGTGGTAAAATTATCTAAAAGATGGGGGTCAGATATTTGGACAGGGGCACAATTTCTGTACTTGCCATAGGTAATATATTCTGTAAATCAGGCTGTGACCCAGGTTGTAGTATGTTGTTATGACAGCATTAGGAAACTAAGGCATACGGATATATAGATAAAACCAAACCCACTGCCATCAAGTCAATTCCAATTCACAGTGACCCTGTAAGACAGAGTGGAACTCCTCCTCTGCTTTCTGAGGCTGTGAATATTTACTGAAGCAGACTGCTTCATCTTTCCCCTTCAGAGAGTCTGGTAGGTTTGAACCACTGACCTTCTGGTTAGCAGCACAATGCTTTAACTGTTCCTCCACTTGAGCCTCTTATACATAGATAAACATGCTCAGAAATATATACTACAAATAGTTAACTGAAAGAGGAAATTCATTCCTCTTCTTTCTGCTTCTTTTTTTTAAAACCCCTAAATAGAAATCGGAATTGTATGCTGAGGCTTGGGATCATGTAATACCACCAGAAGTATATGTCTTTATTTTTTCCCCCTATTTTTAAATGTAAAATGAGTTTATATATTATTTATTTTACACAGCTAAATCTTGAGGAAATGTAATTTTTTTTCCACATTGTTATTCTCACAAATGGGAATCATGACATTTTTGTCCAGTGTCTTCCAATGTAGCTTGTTTATTTATTTGGAAATCTTTATTTACTGACAGAAGCACCAAAATAGATAGTTCTTTTCCAATTAGCAAATATTGTATCCAGCCCATCCCCTCTGCTATCAATGTGTCATATGTTTTGAGAAAGATGACATTAAATTATTTTTATCAAAAGAAAAAATAGTCCATATTTAGCTTCGTATGCCAACAAATAATTTAGTACTGAAGACTCATCAAAGATGTCAGCAAAGTTCAACAATATTTTTGTTAATGAATGTCTAGAACAGAATACAATATATCATGTGGCATAAAGCTTTCCACAGCCTGTTTGAACTGAATTATTTTTCAGTGGCTTGAGGGGGGGTAAGGAATCATATTGATTTAAATAACTGTGTTTATATATCTTTCCTAATTATTTCAGAAAGAAAATAATTTTTGAGGGATTACCTTAAGAACTAAAATAACCCAATATTTTCATATTTTAAAATAATCATCTTGGATTTCCTTCTTGAATAACCAAATATATATATATATATATATATATATATATATATATATATATATACACACACACACACATACATACATACACACACAAACAAACATGTGTATATATACACACACACACATAAATATGTGTATATGTGTGTGTGTGTATATCTATATATATGCTTTTAAGTTTTTTTTTTTTAAGTTGTTTATTTTAAGTGACTCAGAAAAATGCAAATGCTCAAAATGTTTCAAATGTTACCTGAGGGATTCACTACTCATGTTTAGGGAGAATACAAAATGACATTTTGGAAGTCTCCTTGGCTATATCTGAAGCATAAAAATTTCCACTTTATTTTAAATATGCCTCAGTGCGCTCCAAATAAAGCTGTTAAAATTTGAAATGCATAAGTGATGGGAACTCTCTATTATGGTTAAGTCCCAAACTATGACTTCAGCTAATGTGTAAAAACTTGGATGGCTCAGGGATTTTTTTTTAAATCTGCTGAAACATTACCTTGCCATCAGACAAGAACAGTGTCATAGGTTAAATTTATATTTAAAATATTTCTAACTGTTCTTTAATTAATCAAGAGTAGTATATCATAAAACCTTAAAAATCTCAAAGGATGGAAAGGTTTTAAATATTTGTAGTTCTGTGGGTATGTGAAGGGATGGAAGTATATGAGGGATGTGTTTTTGCACATCTTTGGGATCTGCCTTTTTTTTAATATTAGAGAGAAATATTTTCATTTAAAATAGTATGTATCATTTCTTTGGAAAATGATCCCAATTCACGGCTAATGCTATAATTTAATTATTGTGTCTTAAAATACAACAAACCTTAATTCAATAAATTATTGAATGCATTCCTAACCTTTGCTATGGTTTCCAGCCATTTAAAGAAGGATAGAAGCGAGCACTGGAGAAACATGATTAGTAACAGATTGCATTGAGAATGAATAATTTTAATAATTTAAGTTTTCTAGCTAAATGAATTTTTGTAAAAAAATCCTTCATATTTCAAAATAAAACATTAAAAATCTCCCTTAAAATCTGTTTCCCAGAACCTAGGTCAGTGCCTGGCACATAACTGATACACAATAAATAATTATAGAGGGACTGGTTCCAACTCTAAAGCTTATGCAATGGTGAGCCTTAAGCACAGCTCCTCAGGGTGTTCTCTTCATTGTATCCCCTGAAAGGAGTATGGCTCTCTGTCCCCAACACATTTTTCCATGTAGAGAAGACATATAACATTCTATTTGTGTTTAAATCCTATCCCTCCTCCAAACCTTAAAAAGAAAAGTCTACTTTCACATCAGCCTTTATGAGACTTTTTTTTTTTAATTTTATTTTGATTTGGGTGAAGATTTACGAGACTTTTTTTTTAATGTGGTTTGTATGTCCCCTTTAAAAGCAGACCAAACATACTAATATCTTATTTTAAATTATATTGAGTATTAATTGTAGATTACCTATGATGATTATAAGAAGCTCTAGTTGGGCAATCCCTAATGTATTTAACTGCAAACCGGAAGGTTGGCGGGTCAAACCTACAAGCCTCTCTGTGGAAGGAAGATGAGGCAATCTACTTCCATAAATATTTGCAGCCTTGGAAACCCAGTGGGGGTTGCTATAAGTCAGAATCAACTTGACGGCAGTGACTTCGTTTCTTTGTTTTTATGATGATTAGATGCCTAACCAGATCATAAGCCACATGCATTAGGAACCAAAAAACCAAAACAAATTTACTGTCATTAAGTTGGATCCAACTCATGGTGATCCCTCCTTGGGTTTCTGAGGCCATATCACTACAGAAGTGGATTGCCCAACCTTCCTCTCAGGAATGGCTGAGGGGTCTGAACAGCCAGCCTTCTGGTTAGTAGTCGAATGCCCTAGGCAGTATGCCACATGAGTTAGGAGACTTGTTAATTTTATGTGTATACATAGTACCTGGCACATAGCTGACACTAAGTATCTCTTAAATATAATGAATATTGGTCTTAGGCAATAAAAAATGTTTGTTTCCTGTTATTTATTAAATGGGGGCTTCCTAAGTAAGTCAGAGCAGCAAAAGTAATTATAATTAACTCTTCCATTTTTCTACTCTGCCAGAGGGATGTCACTGAACCATTATCCCCTAATTCTGGCTTATCAGTCTATAGATAGAGCTTTCTCTGCACACAAGGTAAAGGAGAGTGGGTGATAGTAAAGGGAATCACTGTTGGAGGATACTAGGGTTTTAAGAGGTCTACATGTCTTTTCTATGTTTCATAATGTCATGAAAGACAAACCAATGCTTCACTTTTTTTTTTTTTTTTCACCTTGGAAGGGCTCCATGATAGTTGAGAATATGAGATAAGTTACTGTTACCTTTTCTGCAAAAAGCCACAATGATCCCAAAAAGGACAATAAAGGACAATGTTCATATCTTGAGAGAATCTTGTCTTCAACTTCAAGTTAAAAGAATCAAAATAACCAGTAATGTGTACCCCTTCTCTCTTAGCTCAGTGCATCCAATTCATTTACCCTCTTCTTCCATTCTCTCTCTCTTACTTTCTTGTCTTTCACCCTCCCTCCCACTATGCCTCCTTCTTTATTTCCCTAACAGTCAAGTGAATTCATTGAATGCACATGGGTGGGATAAAGGGATCCTACTAGTTTGCCTTCAATCTCTCTAGCTGTTTTACAAGCCATTCTGCCACAGATTCATCCTCAGACTACATTTACATTGAATTCAGCATCATCTCTTGATGAGAGTTTCATCAATTCATAACTCTGCCATTTTCTTTGCACTAAAAGAACCTCTGGTAGCATAGTGGCTAAAGCACTTGACTGCTAACCAGAAGGCTGGCAGTTCAAACCCACCAGCCACTCCTCCGAAGGAAGATGGGGCAAACTACTTCTGTAGTGATACTGCCTCGGAAACCCAAGGAGGGGTCACTATGAGTCAGCACATAACAACAACAACCACAAAAGAACCTATGTCAAGTGTGAAGGGATATCTCTTTAAATTTAATAACCGCAGGGATAGTAGAATTAGTATTTATTTTAAAAAACCTATGGAACTCTAAGAAAGTTACAATGGAAAACAGGGGACTAGAGAAGGAAATGCTTATAGGAGGCTACACCTCCTCCAGTGAATGATGGACCTGGAGACAGACTGAGTAATCATAACTTACGTTACATTGCCCATGATTATTTCCAATGTACTCAAATATTCTTTTTTTTGCCCCAACAATGTCATGATTTTACAATTATCAGTCTATTTCTCTTAGTCAATATCTTATTTAATACCGAGCACATAAAATAATAAAATTTTTAAATTTTAAAATATTCTTAAAATTTATTGTATTATTTTTTTCTCCTACATTAAAATATTCTTCAAATTTGTATTATTTTTTTTCCTACACACAATTACTTTACTTATTTTCTTTTTCTTTTTTTGTTTGTTTGTTTGTTTGTTTGTTTTTTCAGTCACTTTGTCTGTAACTTGAAATGTAGTGACCAGACCAGAGCATTAGGTGGTATTCTAGGTGTTGGTATTTACAGATTTTTTTTTTTAAGATTATCATTATTTTCATTTTGAAACTATTTAATATAAATGAAGAAACCCTAAATATGTATGTGGACGTTAGACCAGGTATACAATAGGCTGTTATCTTGAATAACAGGTTTGTATCCTCAATGTTTAGCTGAAGCTTGAACTTCTAATTTATATTCCATCATTTGAAATATGTTTAGAGTACCATCCCCAAATACATAATTATATACTGAAAATTACCTGGCATTTTCTAATCATTTATACAGAGTTTTAGATAACTTCCTGCAATTTATCCCAATCATCTTGAAATTTGATCATCAGAAGAGATTAGAATTTTATCTGTGCTTGGAAATCCCATAATATGTCTTCTTTTGCCTAAGGAACTTGACTGCTAACCAGAAGGCTGGTGGTTCAAATCCACCAGCCACTCCTCGGAAGGAAGATGGGGCAATCTACTTCCATAGTGATGCTGCCTCGGAAACCCAAGGAGGAGTCTCTATGAGTCAGGTCTGTCTCCACGGCATATAACAACAACAATTAAAACTTAAGTAAAATCCATTCTAGTACTGCTTTCCAGAAAACTTCACAACTTAGTGTCAGTTTATTTAACTTACTTTTTTGGTTGTACCTTTTCATATATGCAAATAAAGATTTTGGTGTGTATATTATTGGAATCAACTCTACAGCAATGGGTTACCATTGTCAAAGACTTCACTCAAATAGAAATATTTGATATAATAATATCTATCATGCAATGAGTACCTACTCTATGGCAAACACTATGTTTGGGCTTTGCATAAATTTTAATCCATGTAAAAATGTGGTGGAATATTATTTGTTCTAAACCCTTGGAGCATGTGTCATCCATCCCATGACACAGAAGACCAAGATTAATGTTGTTTTCTAATCTCCATTGTTTTCCTGTGCTTTGCACAAAGTAACAAATTCTATCACTGTCTTCATTCTGAAAACAATTAGGCCTTTGCTCAAATAAAATATATATGTTGTTCGGTGCTATTAATTAGTACCAACTCATAGCAATGTCATGTGCAACAGAATGACACAGTCAACCAGTCCTGCATCATTCTCACAATCATTTCAATGCTTCAGTCCAACGTTGAGCCATTGTGCCACTCCATCTCATTGGGGATCTTCCCCTTTTTTACTGACCCCTGCTATACCAAGCATGATACACTTCTCCAGGGCCTTGTCTCTTATGACAACATGACCAAAATATATGAGATGAAGTCTGGACATTCTTGCTTCTAAGGAGCATTCCAGCTGTACTTCTTCCAAGAAAATTTCTTTCTTCAAGCAGTCCATGGTATGTAATGTTATTTGCCAGTACCACAATTCCAAGGAATTAATTATTCTTTGGTCTTCCTTATTCATTTTCTAGCTCTCCTAAGCATATGAGACTATTGAAAACAGCATGTTTTGGGTCAGGTGCTTCTTAGTCTTCAAAGTGACATCTCTGTTCTTAAATATTTTGGGGAAAAAAAAAAAAAAAACTAACTGCCATTGAGTGTGTTCTGATTCACACATAGTGACTGCTCCTTGGGTTTCCGAGACAGTATTGCTATGGAAGTAGATTGCTGAATCTTCCTTCCAAAGAGTGGCTGGTGGGTTTGAACCACCAGCCTTCTAATTAGCCTTAGGCACTATGTCACCAGAAAATATTTAAAATTAAAATATTTTGGCTTAAAATATTTTAAAGATTTCTTTAATTTCAGTATATGTTGTTTGATTTCCTGACTGCTGCTTACATGGGCACTGATTGTGGATCCAAGTAAAATGAAATCCTTGACAATTTTAATCTGTTCTCCATGTATCATGATATTGCTTATTGGTCCAGGTGTAAGGATTTTTCTTTTATGTTGAGGTGTAATCCTTACTAAAAGCTGTAGTTGAACTTTATCAGTAAGTGCTTCAAGTGTTCTCCAGTTTCAGCAAGCAAAATTATATCATCTGCAAATCGCAGGTTGTTAACGAGTCCTCCTCCAATCCTGATGCTGTATTCTTCTTTATATAATCCAGTTTTTCAGATTATTAGTTTAGCATATAGATTGAAAAAGTATGCTGACAGAATACAAACCTGATGCACATCTTTCCTGATTTTAAACTATTATCTCCTCATTCTGTTTGAAGGATCTGGTGGCCTAGTGGATGAGGCACTTGACTGCTAACTGGAAAGTCAACAATCCAAACCCGAGTTCTGGCAAGATGGCAGACTAGGCAGAAAGACTGCACAGATCCTCTTCAACAAAGAAAAGGGAAACCAATTAACACAGACACAGAAG
>NW_006921660.1:7310936-7311555 GCF_000298275.1 Orycteropus afer afer
AAAGAGGTAAGTAAAAATATGAAGCAAATAGTCCATTTTAATATTTTATTAATGTTATAGTTTTATTTTGAATATGCTATCATTATTTTTTTTTTAATCTAGGACTGTAACTGAAACTTTTTTAGTTCATGACACCCTACAAAATCTTTTCAGTTTGAAATTTTACCTCCCTTTCTTTGCCCTTGCAGTGTTAATAATGCTTCCTCCACATTTGATTACTAAGTTCTACTCCTGTTGATATATCTGACAAGTTTACTGATTCATAGTCCAAGTGACTTTACACAGATACAATCTATCAGGGAAGACGGAGACTCAAAAAGCCTATGAGAGCAGCCTCATTTTACAAGTAATCAAGCTGAGGCCTTGATATTAGCTAGCATTAGCAGAATAGAGGTTTGCTTTCAATCTACAACTTTTCCAGTACACAGCAAAATGCTGTTCTTAAAACCAAAATATAGCAGCAATTGTGAGGATGGTTCAGGACCAGGCAGTGTACATAGGGTTGCTGTGAGTCAGATCTGACTCGATGGCACCTAACAACAACAAGAAGAAAACACATGTTGTTGTTGTTATGTGCTTCGAGTTGGCCCCAACTCATAGCGATCCCTCCTTGGGTTTC
>NW_006921660.1:7311655-7316668 GCF_000298275.1 Orycteropus afer afer
CCAGCTGTTCCATGGAAGGAAGACAGGAAATCTACTTCAGTAGTGATGGTGAGTTTGTTTGTTTGGTTTGATTTTCTGTTTGAAGGACTGCCTCTTGGTCTATGTACAGGTTCCTCAAGAGAACAATGAAGTGTTCTGGAATTCTCATTCTTTGAAGTGTTATGCATTATTTGCTATGATCCACACAGTTGAATGCCTTTGCATAATCAATAAAACACAGGTAAACATCTTTCTGGTATGCTTTGCTTTCAGCCAAGATCCAGCTGAGATCAGCAATGATATCCCTTGGTGCATACCCTCTCTGAATCTGGCTTGAATTTCTAACAGGTCCTGTCAAAGTACTGCTGCGACTGTTTTTGAATTATCTTCAAAATTTTACTTTCACATGGTAATAATGATATGATTCAATAACTTCTGCATTCAATGGGATTACTTTTTTGTTGAATGGGTACAAATATGGATCTCTTTCAGTTGGTTGGCTAGGTGGCTACCTTCCAAATTCCTTGGCATGAACAAATGAGTGACTCCAGTGCTGCATCTCTTTGTTGAAACATCTCAATTTGTATTCCATCAGTTCCTTGAGCCTTGTTTTCACCAATTCCCTAAGTGGATCTTGGATTTCTTCCTTCAATATCATGGGATCTTGAGCATATGCTAACTCCTGAAATGGCTGAATGTCTTCCAGTTCTTTTTGGTATAGTGACTGTATGTATTCCTTCCATCTTCTTTTGTTACTTCCTGTGTCATTCAATATTTTGCCTTCAATATTGCAACTGGAAGCTTGAATTTTTATTTCAGTTCTTCTAGCTTGAGAATTGCCAAGCATGTTGTTTCCCTTTGATTTTCCATCTCCAGGAAATTGTCCATCTCCTTGCATATTTCATTATAACACATTACTTTGTCCCCTTGAGCTGCCCTTCAATATCTTCAAATATTTCAGATATTTTACTTCATTATTTCTTCTATTACCTTTAGCAACTCCCCTTTCAAGAACAAATTTCAGAATCTCTTCTGACATCCATTTTGGTCTTCTCTTTCTTTCCTGTCTTTTTTATGACCTTTTGCTTTTTTCATGTATGAGTTTCTTTAAGTCATCCCACAATTCCTCCAGTCTTCAGTCATTTGTATTCAATGTGTCAAATCTATTCTTCACACACTTTCTAAATCTAGATGAGATATAGTTCACATTATATTTTGGCTCCCCTCAACTTGTTTCAATTTTCTTCAGCTTCAATTTCAACTTGCATATGAGCAATTGATGGCCTGATCCACAGTCTACCCCTGGCTTTGTCTAACTGATGATATTGAAGTTTCTCCATTGCCTCTTTCCACAGATACAGTTGATTTGATTCCAGTGTTTTCTATCTGGTGAGTTCCATGTTTATAGTCACCACTTATGTTGTTGAAAAAAGGTATTTGCAATGAATAAGTCTTTGGTCATGCAAAATTCTATCACATGATGTCCAACTTCATTTCTCTCACCAAGGCTATATTTTCTAAATATGATGTTTCTCTTTTGCTTCCAACTTTTGCATTCCAATCACCAATGATTACCAATATATCCTGATTTCATGTTTGGTCAGTTTCAGACTGCAGAAGTTGGTAGAAATATTAAATTTTTTTCATCTTTAGCTTTAGTGGTTGGTGTGTAAATTTGAATAATAGTAGTATTAACTGGTCTTCCTTCTAGGCATATGGATATTATCCTATCACTGACAGCATTGTACTTCAGTATTCTTTTTGATAATGAATGTGACACCCTTCCGTTTTAATTTGTCATTGTCAGTATAAAAGATAATATGATTGCCTGATTCAAAAGGGCCAATACCAGACCATTTCAGCTCAGTAATGACTACAATATCAATCTTTATTTCATTATTGACAACTTCCAATTTTCTTAGATTCACACTTCATATTTTCCACATTCCAATTACTGATGAAAATTTGCAGCTGTTCCTTCCCATTTTCAGTTGTGCCACATCAGGAAATGAAAGTCCAGAAAGTTTTACTCCATCCACATCATTAAGGTAGACTCTACTTTGAGGAGGCAGCTCTTCCCCACTAATATTTTGAGCATTTTCCACCCTGAAGGGCTCATCTCCTGGCACTGTATCAGGCAATGTTTCCCTGATATTCCTAAGGGTTTGGTGGCCATTTTTTTTTTTTTCCCCCAGAAATGGACCTGGCCAGTCCTTCTTCCCAGTGTGTCATAGTCTGAAAGCTCCTCTGAAAACTGTCCCCCATTTTTGGTCCTGCTTGTATATGAAATAACAGTGGCATAGCTTTCCGAATCATAGCAACATGTGAGCTGCCACAGCAGGACAAATTGATAGATGACTGGTTGAAAATACACCAATGAGTAAGGACTCATGTTGACCCTATTAATCCATGAACAAGTAAGTGTAGCATTTTAAAATTTTGCTGGCAGTCTGGTGAGCTCTTTTAAAGATAATCACTCACTGTTATCTTTTTTACTCATATAAGGGCTATGAGTGAACTTCCTAACTATCCCTCAGCTTAACACATAGATTTCTTCAAGGCATGAACACTATTTCACCCTAATTGATATTATTTCTTTTCATAGTTGGCATTGTTTCTGGCTTCTTGACTCAGGTGGATTATGTGAAAAGCAGATGCAAGGGAAGGCTTTAACCTGTTTGAAAGGAGAAAGAGGTAATAAATCTAAAATACAAAATTAATTAGAAATTAATTCAAGAAGAGAATATAGCTTCCTGACTTTATTGCCATCTTCAAAGGAGACCGGGAGGTGGTAAAATTTCCTTTGTGCAGTAAAGTAGAACAGTCTTATACAAATTCCATTTAATTAATTATTTTCATTTAAAATATCTCTCATTTTAAGAGATAGGGACCTTCGGAACAAATAGTAAGTATAAAAAACTTTCAATTATGTTCTAATTCAGGGAAGATGTGGTCTGCATAATACAAAGGGGATTAGCAAAGTCAATCATCTCTTTTTTTCAGGAATCTTTATATGTACTTCAGTTTACTGGCACCTGGTAGGCATGGGCTGGCCCCTCCTATACCTGTATTCCATCTTGCATCCCTCCAGGCCTATCACCAGTGGATTGATTCTCCAGCTTAGAGGGGTAGTCTTGGTCTATTGTAGAAAATAAGCAAGACACAGTATCTCAAATATAAAAGGCATTTAAAAGATATTTTTGGAACATATGTACATAGTTAATTTCAAAGGACATATATTGCCAAAATTAAGAGAGTGGGAATAGACAGAAAGAACCAAAGGGATATGCTTCAGAAATAGATTTGTGTAAGTACTATTAAGACATATTCCACAAATTTTGTTATTAGTGACAATTCTAGATTTGTTTCTACTTTAAAATGTTCTAAAAAGAATCATGAAATTCTACCTTTCAATCTTTGGTCTATCAGATTGCACTATCATTCCTTGATGTCAGGATAAAGGATAATTAACAATGGCCAACTAACAACTCAAATTGCAATAATCATGGCAGGAAAGAGGTTAGTAAAGATTATATCCCCAAGATACTGAGAGCACAGAAAGATGAATTGTGGTAATCAATCATCCGTATTACCTCTTTGAGAATGAATGAAGTAAAATAGTAATCATTTTTTAAGATGATACAATGATGAATTTTAATACTTTGGAAAATTTTCACCTTAAGAAGTCCTTAAATCTAGCAGTATAATAGGAAATAAATTCTGTACTTGGCTTGGTTATTGTCATATTTCTATACATGATTCAAGAGTCATTGCAACTCTCATTTGAGGAAAACTTTACACCAATGGTTCCCAAAGTGTGTCCCACAGACCATCAGTAACAACATCATTTGAGAGCTAGCTTTAAATGTACATTTTTGGGTTCCTCCAAGATCTGTTTAATCAGAATCTCTGGAGTTGGAGCTCATCAATCTATACTTTAACAAGTTCTCCAGATGATTCTGATTGATGCATACACAAGTTTGAAAAACATTTAATGAAATATGAAAATTTGTAAGCACATATTCCCATCAAGAAATCTGAAAACAAGATAAAGGAAGAAGAATGCTTTAGTCTCTAATTTAAATGTTTAATCATGGGCTATTCATCTTATCTCTCTCTCTCTCTCTCTCTCTCTCTCTCTCTCTCCTCTTTCACTAGCTTTTTATTGCTTTTATACATCTGTCTTTGATTTCTCCAAAGGCAGTAACTATTTCATGCTCATTCTATATAGGTAGTACCTGAGTTACAAGACTATTGTTTCAGTTAGAAATGTGGTTGTTGCTGTGTTCCTCTGAGTTGATTCTGACAGAGTAGAAATACCCAATAGGGTTTCTCTAAGGCTGTAGTCTTTATAGAAAAAGTCTGCAACATTTGTTTCCCCTGGAGCTGCTGGTGGGTTTGAATTGCCAGCCTTTCCAGTTAGTAGCTAAACTCTTAACCACTGTGACACCGGGGTTCCTTATCAATTAGAAATAATCCTGTTGAAATTTATTTTGGCTCTGGAATCATGTGCCTTCAATTTGAATGATTCTTCACCAGATGACACTAGCAATTTTTGATCTGAAACTTATTTTCTAATTCTTTTGCCAGTTCTGTGATCTGAGAGTGAGGAAAGCATAGGTACACTCATAACACTGACTCAACTCAAAAGCATTATTATATTAAACATAAACTTCATTAAAAAGCATAACCCATTCATCTCAAACAACTACTTTTACTTTTTGTAACCTTTATTTCTATTTATCAAACTATGGCTAAGAACTCTTTGGTAGGAACAATATGTCCACATCTTTTTAAAATTTTTAAATTACTGGTCAGATAGAGACTGGTGGAACCCTCAAGACTATGGCCCTGGGTTACCTTCAAGCCTAGAAATGGACTCATTTACATGGATTGGCCCTCAGCCCAACAGTAGAAAGACCTATATGGAGAACACCTACCCCAGGGTGATGTACCCACCTATCTAGGGATATGCACCGCTTGGATCAAGCAGCTATGAGACACCAGTGGGTTAGCATTCACATACAGGGAAGG
>NW_006921660.1:7319208-7333262 GCF_000298275.1 Orycteropus afer afer
TATTTAGTATAGCATCTAATAATTAAAACATAATGATCTCTCTGAGTATGCACAGACAGCTGGGATGGGGAAGGAGTGCATGGAAGGGAAGGGCAGTGGGAAGAGGTAACTATGGGGAGGAAGTGGGAGGGGAGCCTTTGGCAGTCAATGTCATGAGACAAGGTTCATGTGAGATGCTGTATAGAAAGCGAATTTGCTCTGCTCGGTAAACTTTAACCCAAATCATAATAAAAAAAAAGTGAAAAAAAAAAACCAAAAAAAACCCTCATCTCTCATATAAGTACAGGTTGGATTTTGTGTTCACCTTGAGATATTATAGAAGTATGCTGCCCCATAAACACCTCATCTCTCATATAAGTACAGGTTGGATTTTGTGTTCACCTTGAGATATTGTAGACGAAGTATGTTGCCCCATTATGGAGCAGACTAATTGATTATAATTGATTATTCAAGACAGAGGCATCACGATAATAGAATACAAAATAAAGTTCAGATCTGGGCATGTTAGGTTAACTTAAAATCACAGGCAACATATGAAGCAGAGATGACAATTTGGTCATGTTCATGAGAGGGGACATGCTAATGGATATATCTCAAGGTTTCCATGTAAGTGAAAAGCTAGCCACAATGAGACTTCTTTGTCTAGACAATTTCCAATAGGAGAAAATTCAATAGGCATCTGATTATTGTGAATTTTTTCATTACCACAAGACATGCAAAACTTGAAATTGAATTTACTATATTGAGAACTGAATTGTTCACCATTAAAATCATTTCTAATATTTTAAAAAGCCTCATTTCATATGATATACCTGAAGAATAACTAATGTAATGTTACTTTATATATCCCTTTTCACAAAAAATCACGATACATGTCTCCCCAAATTACCTATCAATATTCTTTAGTTGGCTCAAGTGACAGGTACTAAAGTAGATGTTATAACGGGGCAGAATTCTGATGTAAGCATTTTGACCAATTCTCTGATAAGATACCATGGACTCTGGGGTCTATAAAAGTTATCATGAAGAATAAATTGTTAGAAAAGAACAATGATATATCAAATAGGAAACTGATACCTATATGTAAGACATAGTATGTAAAAATTCTCCCTGAATGGAAAAGTTTAGAAGAAGGTATTTTTTTCCCCGATACTGAGCTTCAATACAAAAATATTCTGTTATACATGTTAATGTAATATTATTTACTAAAAATTAAGTGATTTTTTGAAAGGAAAATTAAAATATGAAAAATATTTGTCAATTTTCTAACATAATATCACACATTAGTATTTACATTAGTAAAAATAATGATTTTATTAATGAGTGAGCTTATAACAAAAAAAATAAGCATAATTTTTAAAAAATCTACAGATATACCTTAATTCCCTAAAAACATGAGAGGTTTTCTTTATTTTTTTTAGTGTTTTTATAAACTTGAAAATAAATATCTTTCTAGCTTAGTAGATAACTTTATGAACATTTAGAATCCATAAAAAATGGACTAAGGAAGAAAAATTCCTTGGCAAAGGCATAATATTTCTAAATTGCCAGTTTGAGTAAAATATTATTCAGAGTGGAATTTTCACACTATAATGAGTAAAACAGGCTTATGTTTCCAATCATTCCAAGCTTCAGATTTTCAACCAATACTTACAAATGACTTATTTGCAATCCAATGATACCAATAATTTATTTAAAAGTTTATGCTCAGAGTGATCTATGCACACTGTTCTCCAATTATTTATCTTAATTGTCTTTATCTCACAAAGGCATCTTCATAAACCAGTTACCGTAGAAATGGATTCAAAGTGTCAGGAGGAGGGCAAGTGAGTTTAATCTCTTTGCATTGCTTTGCTTACATATCAGTGTTATTAGAAAAGAATTAAATTAATTATGCTTACCAAATAACATGGTATTCTTGTATCTAAGGGAAAAATTAATCTTGATTTTTGCTTACAAGGCTCACAGTCATTTGTGGTGCTTGACATATGTACATATATATACATATATACACACACACACATATATATATTTTTTCCCCATCATGAGGAAAAGAAAACTCTGAAAATAGATAATATTTTCTAAAATTTGAATTCTTCCAAAGTCTAAATCAATATTCTCTAATTTAATAATTATTCAAGCTTATATGATGCAGACTTCACTACAAGATGAATTGAGTTATCAGCCTCAATGACAAATCTGTATTTAAAGGGAGGGTTACAGGACTGAGTGGGATGAGACAGACATTTTAACTTTTGCTGACCCTGAGGAGAATGTCTCAAGGTACAAACAGAACTCAAAGGCTATAGAGAACTGCACATGAAGCTCCTGAGGGCAGAGAAATGTGTCTTAACAATATACCTTGTACATAGAATGAGTTTCTTGACTCAATGATGGACTGATATGTGAACAGATGAATAGCTGAATAAATGAAGCTATAAACCTGTCCAATCTAACGATGGACTCAAACATACCAACAATCATGAGGATGGTATAGGACTGAGTAACATTCTGGTCTATTGTACATGAGGTCATCAAGAACCAGAGTTGACTCCAGGACAACTAAACAATAGCAGTAATCTGAGGATGGGGTACAGAAGCAGCAGCAGTTCCCCAGGCATCTCCTTTGCCATCCACAGCCATATATGACAATCTCTTTGTATGGCTGTGGATGATGGAAATCCTGTTGTAGCTCTTAAACCCATATCAGAACATCCTATTTTTTCTGACCTACACAAAGGGATGATTCAAGTGATATAGTTCAGGAAATGGTTTAGAGATAATTTGGCTACATGTACTTAGATAAAACCATAGAGTCATTCTTTGCTTCAAAGATTGTTGAAAATAGATGTAAATAACATAACAAAACTTGAGGTAGAATTCACTCTTAGCCCTGCATCCCAAAATCAACAAATTGAATATACCCTAAATCTGCCATTTTTCTTTCATGATTATTTGGTCACTCCTTCTCTATTTGTTTTTATTTCCACAGCTAGTTAGTGATGGGTAATGATGCTTGCACTGCAGCAATATTGACCACTTCTCTCCAGTGTTTAAAAAATAATCCCTGCCAGTGATGGGTTGCAATCCTATCTCCTTAAATCACTGTTATGGGATCACTGCATTTGGCAACAATCAAATAAATACTCAGTTGCTTTTATTGTTTGCTAGAGCAAAGCAATATCTTTAAATGAGTGCATACTGTAGTTAAGACATTAAATGACGGGCCATAAAACATGCATTGCCTGTCATTTATTCCAGCTATATTTTGTGTTTCCTAGGGTTACTTGTTTGATACATGAGATGGTTTCATGGTTACTATTGATTCATTTTGTTCTAGCAGTAAAGTCATAAGATTGATGGAGTTAAAGTCTAAAAATTATAGTTTTGGGAAGTTGCATTTAAGCTTCAAGAAAGGCACCATTTAAATAACATGAGAGCAATAATCCAGGTCTTTTTTCTTACAAGTAGAATGTGCTTTGAAGGGACCATGTTTGAAGTTGCTACAATGCAGAGCCTTATAGGGACTATCAGGGACTTTTTTCACTGAAGATTATAGCAGAGAAAACTGAGCAAGCAATTTCTGGAGTAGTCTTCCAGGAAATTCTTCTTACTTTTTTTTTTTTTTTCTTTCCTTTTTTCCCCTAGTTATCCCTGAGCTCTAGCAGTGGACTCTGCGGACTTCCCTAGGAATCCCTTACCCTCAAAAGGTTCATAGTTCAGAGTAGTTTTAACCTTACTGATAATTCAAAGTTTTGGCATTCTCTTTAACTACAATTTCAGAAAAACTCCTAGAAATATTCAGTAACTTATCTTCTCTAATCAGTCACAGCTGATACCTACCATGATTCTTGTATCAGGGTCCCAGTTTACCTAAGGAATATAACTTGACTCCTAAAGAAGCCAATGACTTTCTATGTCCTGTTTTCAAATCAGAAACTTATGGTGAAATTAATGCACCACAGGCATGATACATATCCCCGAGTCTCCCAGTCATAACTTCACTTCTATATAATCTTACCCATAGTAGACATTCCTGGTATACTAACCATGGCTTCAGGCTCCAGAAGAAAGGTCTGATTAGTTGTCAGTTCCCAAATATCTCTACTCTGATTTCTCCAACTTTCAATTAGAATACAGTACTATATTTAAATTATGCTTCTAACTAGGAAAATAAAAATGAACATGCCCTTCAGCTTTAGTGTTTGAATAGAATAGTGGCATTTAATCATAAATTAATATTCCACTCAAACACATACTTTGGATTACTAGTGTATCAACTACATTAATGCATTCTAATCATACAAACAAGCTTAAACTACTCAAGATGCAACATATTAAAGCCAAAAGCATAGTATCAACCATACAAAACAGTGGGAGATAGTGTTGTTGCTGTCGTCGTCGTTGTTGTTGTTGTTATGCGCTGCTGAGTTGGACCCAACTCATAGTGACCCCTCCTTGGGTTTCCGAGGCTGTATCACTAAGGAAGTAGATTGCCCAACTTTCCTTCTGAGGAGTGGTTGGTAGTTTGAACCGCCAGCCTTCAGTCATTTGTGGTGCTTGACATATGTACATAGGCACTACACTACCAGAGGTTATACTAAAATGGAAAGTTCTGAAGAATTTTTTTTTTTTTTTTTCCATAAAGAGGGGTAATGGTAATATTGAGGATCTAAATCACTCAACAAATGTTGGTGGTTCAGTAGTAGAATGATTTCCTTCCTTTTGGGTGTCTTGGGTTTGATTCTTCACCAATGCACCAATACTCAGGTTGACTGCTAACCAGAAGACTGGCAGTTCAAACCCACCAGCCACTCGTCGGAAGGAAGGTTGGGCAATCTACTTCCGTAATGTTGCTGCCTCAGAAACCCAAGGAGGGGTCGCTATGAGTCGGGTCTGACTCGAGGACACATAACAATAACAACAAACAAGTTTCAGTAGAGGTTTCTGGTTAAGAGAGTCTAGGAAGAAGTTTGTTCTAAGGCCTTGTCAAAGTGAAGTAAATCTAATACATTGTTTGGTTGCATTTTATGTCTATTATATTTTAATAATAGGAGCTCTGCTGGCGTAATGCCTAAGGCATTTGACTGCAGGCTGAGGTCTCAAACCCACCAGCCACTCCTCCCAACGAAGACTGGGCAATCTACTTCCGTAGAGATACTGCTTCAGAAACCCAAGGAGGATCCGACTCTGAGTCAGCTACGACTCAATAGCAATGAGGTTTTTGTTTTTTTTTTCCTTAATATTTAATAATATGTAGGAGAAAGATATTGCAGTCTGCATTCATAAAAATGTACAGCCTTAGAAACCCTACGGGGCAATTCTACTCTGCCCTGTGTGGTTGGTAAGAGTTGGAATTGACTCAACAGCAATGGGTCAGTTGCAGTACTTTAATAAGTTGTATTTTAGGTTTACATAAAGAGACTATGGGTGTCTTACAAGGCCTACTGGCTCCTGCTGAGACTTACAGGTTTCAATGACTTCAATTCACTCCTCCTTGTTGCCACCAACTCTCATCTTGCGAGAGGACCTATCTGAGGCCATAAGATTGGTTAAAGTTAGAACAGTCTTCATGTTTTTCCATAGCTGATAGGATTGTCTAGAGGAAATAGTGTTTGCTGTCAAGAGTGCAGCAAAAAATAATACATTTGGCCATCTCAAGTAAGAAGTGAATATGGAGTTCTAATAACAACATCACTATTACTACAAATTATGGTTAAAGGACCACGGTGCAAGGAAACTGACAGTCATAAGAATGATGTGTGAAATGGGTTCAGATGTGCAAGATGATCCTCATAGTATAGTAAGCACAGAAGAAATGTCATTTATATTTATTTTCACTCTCATCTTTTTGGCTTTCTATTCTTATGAATGTTATAGAAGGCATACACTAAGGCAAACCAACTGACATTGAGTTGATTCTGACTCATAGCAACCCTATAGGAAAGAGTAGATTTGCATTATGGAAAAAAATGAAATATTTTGAGGATTACCAAAATGTGACACAGAACATGAAGTAAACATATGCTGTTGAAAAATGCTCTGGTAGACTTACTCAATGGACAATTGCCACAAACCGTCAATTTGTAAAAAATGCATTATAGTGAAGTGCAGTGAAATAAGGTGTGCTTGTCAACGTTAATCATCTTTTGTTGATGGGCTGAGAAACCTAACTACCATTAATAACAATGATTGTGGACCCACTGCTCATGAATAAGTCACTAGAATTATGACTTGCATGTGAACTCCCGTTATTTAGCTAATGTGTTGAATAGAAACTCTCTATTTGATGTCCTAATAAGAAGAAAGTAGAAATTCTTACTAACAATCCATGATGCCAGTTCTCTTTGTTTTCTCAGATTACCTTAACCTGCCATTATCCAACTGGTGGTTGGATCTATAACCTTATCTCCTAGGGCTAACTCATACATTATTTCAAGATGTTCTTCTAGTGAGCCACATAATGATTGTATCTCATGTTTTTACAGCACCTTGCAGTTTACAAAGCATTTCCATATCCATTATCTCATATAATATACTGCTCACAAGTCTTTGGCTTCCTGGGATTTCTATTATTCAAATCTCTCAGCAGTGACTTTCAAGCATTATACTTCTCATTAATATTGTTGGGCTTTTGTATAACTTACCTTTCTTTGTCAATTTTACATTCCTGAAGGGTTATGACTGCCCTCACTAATTTTTAAAATTTATCTCTCCTGACCTTCATAGTATGCCTTGCACACAGTAGACATTGCATCTACACTTGTTGACAGTTCATTTCTCTACTATTCAATCTGACTCCCTTCCGGCCAGCCATGCCCAGGGGTTTGGTGACCAACTCCCTTTCTCACATGATAGTTCTTTATTTCATCAAATGCTTCCTGAAATCACGAAGAATTTTTTTTCTAACTCTTTTTCATTCCACAAGCACCTATTTGTAATTTCCATGTTCTGAAACATAGAATTATTTCTTATGCACATGTGTGTTTACTGCAAATATTTTATTCACATGCACATATCCAGTTTTTCTGAAAATATTTATCTAAGTTGCTCAGGTATAGTCAATTAAAGAAATTATTACAGAATATGTAAACCTCTGGTTAATATTTGTGGTGAATTCCATTTGGCAATAATGATTTACTCATTCCACCAATATTTATGGTGCATTTGACAAGAACAAGCAAGTTAGATGGTACAGACATTAGGTAGTTTGGGATTATATTATAGAACAAAACATATTTGAATAGCTATAATATAAAGTAAACCAAATGAAGTATCACAAGACACTTTAAACCTGTTTTAAAATTCAAAGGAAGAAAGACTACATTCCACTAATGCTGACCAGTTTAATAATAATCGAAATGATTCATGAAGTTGCTACTGGTGCACACTTTATTAAAAATTAAATTAATAAAAGTATTCAGTCCCTATACTTTATGTGCACATAATGTTTTAATAAAACCATTAAGGGCATAAAGAGGAATGATTATTAAACACATACACAAATTAAATTTTAAAAGTAGTAGCACAGAAGTGAAAGTGATGAAAATCTAATATTTCTTGAACTGTCCCTCATTATCCACAAGTGATTTAGAGTTGTGAATGTTGCAGACATTGCAGTGCAGTTGAGAGGCATGAAAAAGGATGGAATATGAGAACTATATTGAAGCAGTTCCAGCATTTTGTGCAAGGAGATGTTAGGGCTTTGAAAATATGCCAAAGGTCCCTGTTAGCAAGGTATGGCTTCAACATCCATAATTCAACTTTCCTGTTCATCCAGTTATAGTGATTCTGCTGAGAGGTGTGGCAAACACATTCTCCATAGGAAAACATAATGACAAGTTAGAGATGATTCTTCAACAAAAAAAAAAAAAAAAAGCTTGTCAGCTTTTCAATATTGTGTGTCAAAGACTGACTTTTAGGGATACTCATTTTCATTTTAAATATACACCTCTTTTTTTTTTTTTTTTTAAATCACTTGCTCCAAATTTTGGAAATTGAAATAATTAGACACTCTCCTCTCTGTTTTATCTATTTAACTTAAAATAGTTAACCAGAATTTGTAGGTCTTTAATATTTCATGACTGAATAGAAATGCCTATTATAGCTTCCAACCACAAGTGAGTCTTTGACAAATGAGTTCTCAGAAGTGTCGTGCAGATACTTGTGTCTTTCACAAATGCACAGACAGAAAAATCATAAGTGCATAGGAATTGAAATGCTCTGTTATATAATATTTATGCCTTTAGGGTAGAGAAAATATTGGCCATGAGCCAAATCTTAAATAAATATTCATTGTTTCTACCCTAAAGGCCTTTCCATCATATTTTACTAATAAGGATGTTGTTTAGAGGCTGCATTATAAAGGTCAGAGCTTAATGAAATAACACTTTTAACTTGGAGTTCTCCTAAAGAAAAGAGGAAGATATTAAGAATGTGTGTTTTGCAGCCTAAATGAATTGAAAGAAGCCCCAAACGTCAAAACAATTACATATATGTTAATTAGTCTATGTTGGAATCATATGAAAGAATGTTGATGATACTCTCTGTTTTTTAGGCCTAAATCTAATTATAAAGGCCAATACCCTCTTGATTGTATATTAACAGCTATGTAAATTATCTGTTTAAAATGCTGTCATAAGATTAATTCAAAATCTCTCCTGAAATTTTGTATTGGAAAACACTAAACTGCATTCTTTAAAAGCTTCTGAAAACAAAATTACATATGATTTTTTTTTTTCTATTCCATCTTGTGAATGCAAAAAACTCAAATTTTCCTCATTCAGTTACACTGTCATTGAGTTGTAAAACCTCTACAATTCCTCCTTCCATGGGTCACTATATTATGAGAGGCACTAAACTGTGGTTTCAGAAAAATAAAGCATGTTGAGAATACATATGATATAATATTATCTATCTTGCTATTCCTCAATACCAGGCACATCCATATCTATCTGCAACTGAGACTGCAATTTGTAAAAGGAACAATCATTTCTGTATTGTGAAGACTGAAAACATAGTGGGCAAGCATACTCTCTAATGAAGTTTTCTTTTAAACCTCCATCAAAGACAATGTTCTAGAGTGACTTGCTGGCTACACCACAGATCTCAATCTGTCTGACATTTCCTACATTCTCAAATAATACAGAGAGGTGAGACCTGAATAAATTTCAGGGATTTGTTGAAATTTTCCTTTTAGATAAATAGAAAAATACAGTATGTCAGTATTTTGATGAGATTTATATATTGTACATGAAGTTGTCTCACTTTTCAGTAACAAATATCAAATTCTCTGTAATGAAAAAAATGATAAATAGTATTCATAAAGTTATTTGTATTAATGACAATATCTATACAATCAGGTGATTTTAGTTTGTAAATTACCTTTTCCACGTTTATGCATTTTATACTTAGTATAATACTGGAGCTTGGTAAATTTGGCATTGAACTTAAGAATTTTGATTCAGAAATGAGTAGCACATATAAATGACACCCAAATTCTAATATTATGTAACTAATTTGGATCTAAGGAGCTGTGGTGGTGTAGTGGTTAAGGCATTTGGCTGCCAGGGAAGTGGTGGCTGGTTCAAACCCACCAGTTGCTCTGCAGAAGAAAAATCAGGCAGTCTGCTCCTGTAAAGATTTGAAGCCTTGGAAACCCAATGGTAGTTGCTATGAGTCAGAATCGACTCAGTGGCAGTAGAGATATTGCCTCGGACACCCAAGGAGGGGTCACTTTGAGTTGGATCTGACTCCACGGCAGTCAGTTTGTTTTTTTAATATAAAAACAAACCAAACTCACTACCATCGAGTGGATTCCGACTCATAGCAACTCCCATTGCATTTCTGAAGCAGTAAATCTTTATGGAAGTAGATTGCCCAGTCTTCCTTCTGAGGAGTGGGTTGAACAAGAACAAGCAAGTTAGATGGTACAGACATTAGGTAGTTTGGGTAGGTGGTGGGTTTGAAACACCAGCCTTCTGGTTAGCAGTCAGGTGCCTTAGGCACTATGCTACCAGAGCTCCTTCAGTGAAGTGGAATACTTGCTTATTTGATTTCTTATGCTCTCTGTAAAATAACTTCTGTGTTTCTAGACACTGTAGCTAAGATCTATGCTTTATGGAGAAATGTATATTTGTACCATAACAAATGTTCACATATGCTGTTGAAATTCCTGAGCCACTTCCATAGCATAGTCTTACAACTAAACCTCTGTACTTACTGGCTAGCTAAACAAATAGGATGCCTAGTGATAGGGAACAGGCATGGATCAAAAATAAACATAATTCTGACCCTGGCACTAGAAGAATAGCCAATAATTAATGTTTCTCAAAAGTTGGTAATGAATATACTATATAAGAAGAAAAATTTCTCACAAATGATAAATATTTATTAAAATTATTTTATTTTAGTTATTCATGTAAAAACATAAACTTAATTGTTACACTTCATAAAACTCTTAACAATTTTTAACTGAAAGCCAATATAATTCAAATTAACAGGCTTAATTTATTAATCACTGATTATGTTGTTTAGATGAAACTAAATTGCCAATTGCAATATGCCTACATTATTGAATTTTACAGTAGATATTTTATGAGTTCCACATGGTTGTGCTATTATTTGACATTTATTGACTTAATTTTCCACATACTTTTCTATATTCAAATTACAGTACAACTTTTGGTTAGTATAGTTTTTTAAGCTTCAAACGCCTTTAACTTAATTTTAACACATTCTTTAAGCAATCTATCTTGTTCTCTCTTTTTTATGTTATGCTACCCTATCATTTATAGTCCAAAAATGTGAAATTACATGCTACCACAATATCATAATGATCTCATGGATACCCATATATCTACATTTTTAAAGATTATTATAGAATGAAAATTCACAGATACACACTTATCAATAAAGATCCCACAAAATCTCATGGACTTCTGAAAATAGGTCTGCTGCCACCCAGCTGTTGGTGAAGCCAAGGTTGAGAAACAACCATAGAACACTGTAAGCCAAATAAGCCAAAGGAGAGAGATTTTACTTGTCTTATTTGTAAAACAATTTTATTTTATTTATTTTTTTTTAATTTGGTTAAAATTGATGGGAGCATATTTTCAAGAAAAGTGTTTAAATAAAAATTTTACATTTTCCTTGTAGGGAATCATTGCCTTCAAATATACATTTTCATCAGTGAGAGTAGTATTTATAATATTTATAAAACATTCCAGATTTTCATTTCATAAATCTATTCTTTCTGGGCCTTCAGCCAAGGTGTAGAAACATGCTGATAATTCAGATGACAATTTTTGTATCACCTATGCCATTACTATAGTTACAAATGTAGTATTTGAGTAGTGTGAAATTTATAATTCTATTTAACAAAAAAAAAGTCTGAATTTTTGTTTTATTTGTTATTTAATTCAACTGCTTAAGTTCCTTATGAGAATTAGACAATCATTTACATTACTGAACCAATGGCCACAACATTCATTCTTAGATTGTTGCAGCTGAGGAAAAAAAAAAAAAAATGAAGGAAATTATTCAATTATAGACACGTATGTAAGTCAATTATGGACATGAAGTTGCTAAAGGATACTGCTTACTAATAATCCTGTGAATACTTGAATATGATTCATAGTTTTGTCCCCAAATGTTCTTGATTATGTTGGTTTATCTCCACTCCTCTGCTGCTTCTTCATGGAGTCCTCTGTTCCTCTATGCTGTGATAATGAATTCTGTTTCCTGGTTTCTCCTAAGGCATGCTTTGTGGACCTTGCTCTGATAGACTTTACATCACTGTGCAGACACAGAGATAAGCAGATGAGGAACAACCAAAGCGTGAATAAAATCCAAAGAGATAGAGTGTTCTAAGATCAAAGACTAAAAAGTCAACCTGTGTTTCTAATTCTATGGGACAATAGTAGAAATGAGACAAATAGAGATAAACCTATGTGCCCCAAATAGAGAAGAGCTGGTATAGAAGGATGAATGAAGCATGGAAAGATGCAAGTTAAGGGATTTCTGGCAGTCTGCCTTAAACAGCATTGAATAGCCCTCTGGCAGCATGACTTACATAACTTGAACTGGCCTGCTTTTTAGGCATAAAAGAGGGCCTGTTGCTAATTAAGAAATGTAGGTCGATGCTCTTTTGAGTAAACAGAACTCAGAATGTATCCTGAGGAAATTCTAGTGCCAGGAGATAGAGCGCCTCACATTTTCAAGCAACAAGACTTAAAAGTAAATGGTAAAATGCTTCAGGTAATATAGGGATGGTAGAGTCAAAGAATGGTAAATAGACTGTATTACTTTGATTATAAATCTGCAACACTACCTTCTGGAAACTATCCCTATTAGTCCACTTGTAGGAATGTATCCTAAAGGAATAATAGAGAATGTAACTCAAAACTCAAAACTCACTGCCTCAGAGCTGGATCCAACTGACAGTGACCCCTCCTTGGGTTTCCGAGGTGATATCACTATGGAAATAGATTGCTCAACCTTCCTTCCGAGAAGTGGGTGGTGGGTTTGAACCACCAGCCACCTGGTTAGCAGTCAAATGCCTTAGACACTATGCCACCAGATATGTATATGTACACAGACACACACACACACACACACACACATATCAAAACAAAACATAACTCAGTATCATCAATTCTGAGTCATAGCGACCCCCACTGGGTTTCCGAGGCAGTAAATCTTTACGAATGTAGATTGCCCCATCTTCCTTTTGCAGTGTGGCTGGTGGATTTGAATCACCAATCTTCTGGTTAGTAGTCAAATGCCTTAGGCACTGTGTCACCAGAGTGCCATATGCATGTATATACTTCCACCACTCATCTGTCAGTTTGTTCTACTGTGGTGGCTTTTGTGTTTCTGTGAGGCTGAGGATATGCCATGGATATTTCAAATTCAGCATGGTCACCCATGGTGCTCAGGTTTTTGTTGAGCTTCTAGACCTATGCCAGACTGGGAAAAAGGTTGGGGGTTATCCATTTCTGAAAAAACTAGCCACTAAAAACCTTATGAATAGCACTGTCTGATATTACTGGAAAACTTTATGAAGAGATGTGAAAATTTGTCTGCTCTAAGTGCCAGAAGATGAGCCCCTCAAGTTGGAAGGGTCTCAAGATATAGCTGGGGAAGAGCTGTCACTCCTAAGTAAAGATGACCTTAATGAGGTGGATGGAATTAAGCTTTTGAGACCTTCATTTGTTGGTGTAACATGACTAAAAAATGGGAAAACAACAGCTACAAACACCCATTAATAACTGGAGCAGGAAATGTATGAAGCATTAATCTAAGAAAACCAGAAGTCATCAAAATTGAAATGGAATGCATAAAGATGACTATCCTAGATATTAGGTAGCTGAAATGGACTGGTATTGGCCATTTTTAATTGGACAAAGATATGGTCTCCCATGCTGAGAATTACAAATTGAAGAGGAATGACATCATATTTGTTGTGAAAAAGAAGGTTTCAAGATAAATCCTGAAGTACTACAGTTGTCTCTGATAGAATATCCATACAGCTACAAAGAGTATCAGTTAATTTCAAATATTATTCAAATTTTCACACCAACCGCTAATGCCAAAGATGAGAAAACTGAAGATTATCACCAACTCATGGAGACTGAAGTTGTTCAAATATGCAATTAATAGGTACTGATAACCACTGGTGATTAGAATGAGAAAGATGGAAACAAAGAAGGATCAGTATTTGGAAAAATGATGCCAGAGAGTACTTGATAGAATTTTGCAAGGCCAATGACCTATTTATAGCTAATACTGTTTTCCAATAATACAAAGGACAACGAAGCATGTGGACCTCATGGAACAGAATACACAGGAATCAAATTGACTTTACCTGTGGAAAGAGACAATGGAGAAGCTCAATAATATCAGTCAGAACAAGGCCAGGGACGGACTATGGAATAGACTACTAGTTGCTCCTATGAAAGTTCAAGTTGAAGGTAAAGAAAATTAAAACAAATTAATAAGATACAAAGTACTAACCTGGCTATGTTGTTGTTGTTGTTAAGTGCCATCTAGTC
>NW_006921660.1:7336412-7337596 GCF_000298275.1 Orycteropus afer afer
CACTTGCTACTTTGGGTGTCCCTGAGTTGTCTCTCCTCACCTGTAACCCTGGGGCTGATTGCTCTTCTCTCTGGCTTCCTGGCTTTTATCCCCTTTCTCCTGCTCTTCCCACTTGCTACTTTGGGCATCCCTGAGTTGTCTCTCCTCACCTGTAACCCTGGGGATGGCTATGTATCACATTAATTTAGAGACCATATCAAGAATAGGTTTGACATACTGAGAGAAAATGAAAGAAGACCTGAGAAGTTGTAAATGACACCAAGGACATCATACATAAAGAAAACAAAACATCATTAAAAAAGAAGAAAAAATCAAACTAGATGTGAAAAGAGACTCTGAAACTTGCTCTTGAATATAGAGCAGCTGAAGTGAAAAGAGGAAGCTCTGGTAGCGTAGTGCCTAAAGCACTTGACTGCTAACCAGAAGGCTGGTGGTTCAAACCTACCAGCCACTCCTCAGAAGGAAGACTGGACAATCTACTTCCATAGTGATATTGCCTTGGAAACCCAAGAAGGGGTAGCTATGAGTCGGAGACTACTCAATGGCACATAACAACAACAACAAAGAGAAAAGAAGAAATGATGAAATAAAAGAGCTGAACAGAAGATTTCAAAGGATAACTTGAGAAGACAAAGAACAATGTAATGTGCAAAGACTTGGAGCTAGAAAACCAAAAGCAAAGAACATGCTCAACATTTCTCAAGCTGAAAGAACTAAAGAGAAAAATCAAGCCTTTAGTTGTAATATCAAAGGTTTCTCTGGACAAAATAAAGAGTTCTGGTGGTCTAAAGGATAAGGCCACTAACCAAAAGATTGGCAGATCAAACCCACCAGCTGCTCCATAGGAAGAAGGTGGAGCAATCTACTTCTGCTAAGATTTACGGAATTGGAAACCCAATGGGGGTTGCTCTGAGTCAGAATTGACCCAGTGACAGAGGGTTTTGTGGGCAAAATATTAAATGAGGGAGGGAGTATCAAAAGAAGCTGTTGCTAGGTTGTTAGGGTGCTATCAAGTTGGCTCTGACTCATAGTGACCCTACGTACAACAAAATAACCAAACTTTATGAAGATCAGTGATTACTGTCTTATATATTACTGGGAAACTTTATTCATAGCCCTGATATATCATCAACAGAAGACTGAAGGACTAAACAGAGTCACTGTACCATAAAGTATTGGTTGAT
>NW_006921660.1:7338326-7341153 GCF_000298275.1 Orycteropus afer afer
TTAATAATATAAATAAGGTGCATTGCACCCTTGTTAGGGTTGGACTATGCAAATAAGGTATATGGACACCTAAAGTTAGGACTGGTCAGTTTTGCCATCCCATTAGGCTTAAAATGAGCCATCCCAGAGGCAGAAAGGATGTATCTCACTACCATCAAGAAAGAAGAGCCAGGAGTGTAACACAGACCAGAGATTGCAGCTCTGCACATCCTTGATGCAGGAGACAGCTGTGACACCAGAGACAGTAAGAGACAAGCAGCAGCAGCAGCAGCAGCAGCAAAGAAATGGTGGCAACAGTGGCAGCAGAACCAGGAGAATAGCATGAGACAAAGTGGTGGGCTTCTTGGCTTATGCGATTGGAAAGATGAGTGCCTTCGGGCCAAAGCTTACTGGCAGAGTGGAATGCCTCTAGGCATTTAACAGCAGAGCTAAAGCAGCTTTGTAACATTTGCCCAACCTGGGCGAAGGCCAGGCTGAGGGACCGGGGACCAGAGAGAGACCTGCCTTCAGGGGCAGCTGAGAGCAGACTATTGTGATTAAAGAACTGTATCGGAGTGTTCCTAATTCTGAATTATAAATGATTAATTTCCCAATAAACCCTACAATCATGGATACTCTCTCTAATTTCAGTGCTGCTATTGCAACTAATTATAGAATTCTCAACAGAGAAGCAGAGAGTGCTGTGGCATAGATGGTTAGTGTCAGATTTGGCATAAAGTTTGGAGGGTGGCAGCATGTCTGACCTTCACATCATAGGACTCAGCCTTGGGCTGTTGATGTTTATCGTGATCCTCTCCCTCAACCCCTTGTGAAGTTAGAGGAGGTCAGATACTGCTCTATGCCCTTTTTATACTGGTCAATCTACTGGAAGAGAGGTGATCCAATGGAATGTTGAAATTATCAAACACTATGATTAATATCACATGCAAGTATAATTTTGCTGAATACAGTTCAATAATGATTGCAGTAGTAGTACATCAACAAGGAACATCCAGAAATTCAAGCAAAATTCAGAAAAGAAAGTAGAACAAGGGATATCAGTTCTGATTGCAGATGGACGTTGGCTGATAGCAGAGAATGCCAGAAAGATGTTTACCTGTGTTTTATTATCTAAGTAAAAGGATTCAATTGTGTAGATCATAACAAATTAAAATGAATAGGATTCCAGAACACTATACTGTGCTCCTGTGGAAGCTGTATATAAACTACCACGCAATCATTTGAACAGACCATGGAGATACTGCATAGTTAAAAGTCAGGAAATGTGTGTGTCACCTTTCACCATACTTATTTAGTCTGTATGCTGAGCAAATCGAAAAAGCTGGACCATAGAAAGAAAAACAGCATTAAGATGAAGAAGATTCCTTAACAAGCTGCCATACATAGATGATGCAGCCTTACTTGCAGAAAATAAATAAGATGAAGCACTTACTGATGAAGAACAAAGACTACAGCCGTCTGTATGGATTAAAACGTAACATAAAGAAAACAAAAATTCTCCACTGGATCAATAAGCAGCATCATGATAAACAGAGAAAAGACTGCAGTTGTCAGAGATTTCATTTTACTTGAATTCATAGTCAACAGCCAGGGAAACAGCAACCAACAAATGCCACCTCTCAGGAAAGGATCACATCTGGAGATCCTGGAGAGTGGGAGGAAAAACATGGAACAAAATCCAAAACCTCAATAACCAGAATTACTGGTCAGATGGAGTCTGGTAAGACCCCATGGCCCTGGGATACATTCTGGGCCTGGAATAAAACTCACTCCCAGGGGCTGACTCTCAGCCCAAGAGTAAACAATATATACAAGCAGACCACTCAACCCAGGGCGATGCATCCACATACTCTAGGGAAATGCATCCCTTGGAGCAATCGACCACAGGGCACCAGAGGGGCAACATTTGCACAGAGGAAATGCAGGACATATAGGAGTACATAGCATAAGGAGCATGAGGTGGGGGTTACTTGTCAGGGAGAGGAGACTGGGTTAGGGTTGGGGATGGTAAATGGGGAGTGAAACCAAATGTACACGTAATGTTGAATGTAAAACAAACTCCGCTCTGTAAACTTGCACCTAAAGCACAATTAAAAAATAAATAAATAAATAATAAGAAGAAAGCAAACATATTGTATTGGTCAAATGTACTGTAAAAGACCTCTTTAAAGTGTTAAAGGGAGCTCTGGTGGCATAGTGCCTAAGGCATTTGACTGCTAACCAGAAGGCTGGCAGTTCAAACCCAACAGCCACTCCTCGAAAGGAAGGTTGGGCAATCTACATCTGCAGTGATACTGCCTTAGAAACCCAAGGAGGGGTTGCTAGGAGTCAGATCTGACTTGAGGGTAGTGAGTTTGGCTTGAGTTTGGAAAGTGTTAAAGACTAAATATGTCACTTTGAGGACTAATGTGCATCCGACTTATTTTCAGTCAACTTATATGCATGTGAAAACTGGAAAATGATTAAGGAAAACTGAAGAAGAGTTAATGCCTTTGAATTATGGTATTGATAAAGACTGTTAAATATACCATAGACTGACAAAAGTATGAACAAATCTGTCTTGGGAAAAGTATAGCAGGAATTCTCTTTAGAAGGGAAGATGGCAAATTTCATCTTATGGTGGAGATGTTATCAGGAGGGACATGTCCCTGGAGAATGACATGATTGGTAAGAAATAAAGTCATCAGAAAAGAGGAAGACCCTCAATGAAATGGAGTGACACAATGGCTGTAACAAAGGGCTCACATGTAGCAATGACTGTGAGAGTGGCACAGCACTAGGCTGTGTTTCTTTCTGTTGTACTTAGGGTCCCAATGAGTTGGAACCA
>NW_006921660.1:7344898-7346104 GCF_000298275.1 Orycteropus afer afer
TATATCTAGGAGGGGAAATGGAATATGCAAGGGCAGGTGCAGTCATATTTTTATGTATAAAAAACAAATGAAATAATATAGTAGAATACATTGAAACATCAGTGGTTGATATCTCTGAGTGGTAGTACAATTAGATTATGTTGAATATTTTTCTCCTTTAACTTCACAAGAATTCAATAGTTGCATTTTATATTCCATTGTGGAAAGAGAAACTTATCCATGTTCATTTTATTAACTGATTCTAGTACAAACATTTATAACTCTTTTGCATATGAAGGTTTTTTACTGGTTGTATTTATTGAACTGGGAATTCTGAGGAGAAGATGACAGTTTAAGCATCCCCCCTAATTCACTTTCTAGAGTTAAGAATGATAAACTTATACTAACTTCAAGGTGAATGAATGAAAGGAAATGTGTGGTAATATATAAGAAAAGGAAAAGAATGTGAAACATTATTCTGCGTAAAATGAAACTCACACACACAAAAAATAACCTCAGGTTTTCTGTGTTTTAAATATTTGCTTGAAACAGAGATATAAAGTTAAACCTCGTAAGTATGCTAATTGTGAAATTGCCGGTGGAAAAAAACATCAAATATTGGAAGGTATAAAATATCACAGAGCTTTATTCAGAGATCAGAGAGAAGTGGTGTGGTTCAAAAGAAATAGATATGTTTTACAAATCCCTTCGTGGTTCTAGATGTAAAGTAAAGAACTTTGTAGTTTGTTCAGTCTTCTAGAAACAGAGTACATAATGAAACAATGAAATTTGTTCAGAAAGGCTAACATTAGATTTGAGTGATTCTCATACAGTTGAGGTCCTCATAATAAATTGACATCTGTATCCTACTTCTAATCTAAAAGCTCATAAACAAATGAACTGACAAACTCATTGCATCATCAATGTTTACTTCAAAAATGATCCTATATCGTGATCATTTAAATTTACTAGGCAAATGTATCAAAATTAAAATAGAATTCCTGTCAAAAACAATAACAAAAAAAAAAAAAAAAAGCAAAAGAACAATTTGTCTGGATGTAAAATTAATTGTTTTATGATAGGTATAATTGGAAAGTTTTCTCTCAATAAAACTGAAACAAGAAATTGGACATTTACTCTCATTCAGATGAAAGAACTGAGGCCAGGTATTTTCTGGAAGCATTAAAATGCAGTAGTGGCTTCTCAGTAATAATAGGAAAACAAAAA
>NW_006921660.1:7346709-7348043 GCF_000298275.1 Orycteropus afer afer
AGGGAAAAAAAAGAGAAATCAAGCTCCCTGTCAACAGAGGGAATTCATCCTGGCAAGCAGTCTGCTAAGCGTCTGGTTTATTGAAGAGCTGAGTCACATTACCACTGCAGTACATTTTGTTCGGTTTTCTTCTCATATTTCCATATGGATGAGTAAATTCATTGAAGAGCTGAGTCACATTACTACTGCAGTACATTTTGTTCGGTTTTCTTCTCATATTTCCATATGGATGAGTAAATTCATAGAAGAAAATAGCATATATATTACTTTTACATGACAGAATAATGTCTGCATACTCTGACTGCAGTGGGTGTCAGAAGCCCTGAGTATTGACCTAGTTTTCTTCCTCAGTTTTCTGATCAGAAACACAAAATTAATGTTTCCTTTGTAAAACATTCATTAAAAATGTGAATTACTATTAAAGTTTTGAAAGAACTTAATAAAATGTAAGAGGGGGAATAATACAATATAGAAGATTTTTTAAAATTAGATTTAAAAGGGAAATGTATGCAGAGAGTAATGAAAAATAACTTCAAATCTTCAAAAGAGGCCTGGATATCATGTTATTTCCACTTGAAAATCTTTTATTCGAAGTGACAAAGAAGGAGAGAAAGAGTAAGAAAATGAATGAGAAGCCTTGTATGCATGTGGAAGTTTTATAGTAAAGATGAAGAGGAAGCTAACCCTACTTTTTATAGTTTATAGACTCACCTAGGAAAGACTTTTGGCCTCAAATTATTCTCCATGCCCCAGAGATCATCACTTCCCCTTGCACTTAGGTTATGCCATTACAAAAGCACATTAAAATGTAAATGTTACCTAAGAAGGCTGTTGAACCATTATCAGCTATTTAACTATTCCATTATCCAGCCATATTTTAAGAGAAAGGATTTCAAGGAGATATTTTCTTGGATAAAGGAATAAAAGCTAGAAAAGGGCTCTTATGTCAGTTTGTGGGGAACAGAAGTAGGTCTCTGGAAAAACAAGAAGGATAAGAATTATTCTAGATATAAAAAGAGCTACTAAAATGAGTTACATGCATTCACAAAATGCCTGCAGGGCAATCAATCCCTTGAGTGCCTACACAGACACCAAAAACAATGCCCTTAGAGTTTAGCAAGAGACTATGCTTTTATTTCTGTAATGTTAATACCTGGCCACACAACACACCCAAGGTAAAGTTTACAAGCCTTAAGGGAAAGAAATATTGAAGAGGTTCACTGTAAAATTATAGTTTTATCAGATGGAGTAACGGGGGCTATGTGCACATAGGAAATGACTTACTCTTAGAGAAAAGCAGGGGACTGACAAACTGCTTTCAGCATCTTTACAGA
>NW_006921660.1:7349003-7354999 GCF_000298275.1 Orycteropus afer afer
AAAGCAGTAATAGAAATTGATGTTTGCCATGGAAGCTGTTGAAGGGCTTCTCTTAAAGACATCTATTGTGAGTTTTTAGACAATCAAAGACTTTATGCCAAGTACACAGTAAATAATAACCTGTCATGTTTTAACTGACTACCTGAATGCTTGGGAAAGGCAAACTGAAATACAAATCCATGATCGGGTCATTTCTTGGTACATAATAAAGCATAAAATACACTACACTTAATATTTAATTTTTAAGTTTGCAGAGGTTGCCTTGAAAATTAAATGCTAGATTGAATTAGCAGCAATAAAATTAAATTAAATTTATTTTTAAATTAAGAATTTACTAAATGTAAAATTATACATATTTTCAAGTATAGGGTATATATTTTTATTACAAAATAATATGTTGAAGATACAGCCATTTTAACTTTCATAATAGCTAAGCCATTGTCTGTTTCCAACCAAGCAAACAACAAAGAAAAAGTGAAAAAAAAAAAGGGGGGGGCATACCCTAAGATTGTCGCTGATTATTTCCATGAAAATAATATAAACCCATCTGGAATTGAAACAAGTGTGATCAAGCTGCACTGTATTTCTTTGTATTTTATTTCAACAGATATTTCATTTAAAATCACTGGGCTAATTAATTATTCTTGATAAAACAGAAAAATGCTAGTCGGTCCTTTATACAAAATGTCAGCACCATGAACAATAATCTGGAACTTAAGATAATTAATACTATATATCCTTGCCTTTGAACAACATGGCTGTCAGCTGCAGGGCTTTAAAATTAATAAGCACTTCAAAGCTATAAATCAGAAACCATGAAGATTTTATATAATATTTCTTAAAAGGTACTTACCTTTTAAATGGAAAACACACTTCTGGCAACCAATAGCCTGTTAAAATAAAACATATCATTTATTGGTATCCAGCAAATAATATGAAGTATGATACACTGTTATACTTAGCACAATTACAAGGTAACTTTATAAAACTTTTCCTGATCTCATTGTGTTTTCTTTTCACTCCAAAATGAAAATCACCTCCTTGATTATAATAATTAAATACTTTCCTGTTCAATGAATGTGCATCAAAAACACAAAACAAATAAGTTTCCTGTCTGGGAGCAAAAACAAAAATTATGGGGCATACTATCAAGGTCATGGGTGTAGATTTGAACACATTCCACTCATTGACTAAAATGAGAGCATGTGGATTAATGTTTACAACAGAAATTTTAAGGGGTACATGTCAAAGATAATTTTCCCACTAAACAAAATTAAAATGCCATCAGGTAGAAGTTATTAACGTGAAATATACTTCTTTGAAATGTTACTTTAGTTAGTTATTTGAGTTTCTTAAGTACTTTTCCCTGAACTGCATTAAAGTCTGAGCAATTTTTATTTACAATTCCTCACAAATATCATAGAGATGAAATTGAAGTAAACTCATGATTCCATCTGTTCTGGTTACCTAGTATCGCTCTGACAAGAATATACCACAAATGGGATGGCTTGAAGAAGCAGGAGTTTATTCTCTTACAGTTTGGAGGCTTTAAGTCTGAGTTCAAAGTGCCAGGCTCTAGGGGCTGGGTGAAAGCCGCTCACCCGTGGGCTTCATCTCTGCCTCCTGCTCCCAGCCCACTGAAGCTAGAGGCTTTTCTTCACTCAGACAGCTTCTGGCTGCTGAGGCTGACAAGCCCAAGGTCGACAAGTAAAAAGGCACAGCCCCGATGTTACCTAACCCCACGGTAGACCATTAATTCAAGTCCATTGAAAGTCCCAAGGTCAGCAGAGCATGGCAGGCTGCTGAACAATGACACGGCTACATGCAGGGTTCAAGTGTGCCATAAGCTAGAGACCATCCCCAAAGCTGCTTCTTATATACAGGAAGCAGATCACATCCCTAAAGCAGCTATTCAGCTGCTTGTGGTAGAGGCCACTATGGAGTTGATTGCCAGTCTCATTATGACGAATAACTACCACCAGCTGCCCTGCCACAAACCAGGCCCAGCCAAGTTGACACAAAATGTTAACTACCACACCATCCAATATGCACTGAAAATTGTACTTGAAACAAACTAGTGTGAATCAATAAAATATTTAATCCTAATCAGATGCAAAGGAGTGAAATGCTGAGGAACTCGTAGGAGAGAAGTAGTAGGAGTAGAAGAAGCTCTTTTGATTATACTTTCTTTTCTGTAAGACGAAATTTGTTTTCTTAGAAATGAAAGCCAAAAATATCAAATATAACTTCCTTAGGAGCTGTGCTTGTTTGCATAACAAGACTGTGCAAATACGTTTTCAACTGTCTGTATATGTCACAAATGCTGACATTCAGGTGCCTCTAGTTATAGAGACTTTTTATAAAATGTGTTTTATTTTATCTTTGAAACAAGTAAGATCCAAATGCTTGGAAAATTGTTAGCAGTTAGATACTAATTTGTAAATAGAGGTAGCTCTTGATGTAAATTCATCTGAGTTCACTTGAGTGTTAAATTGTCAGGATAGCAAAACTCTAGTCCTAGGACTGACTTTTTATTAAGATTCAGAAAGATGGCAGGTGTTCAGAGGTGGATGGAGTGCTTGTCTGGTAATTCTCTGGGCTCCAGGGGATGGGCTGTGCTTTGTTGCCAGTTCTCTTGGGTTGCACTCCTCTGCCCTACACAAGATCAGTTTATGTTCCATAACTGATGCCCCTCCCCCAGCAATTAAGGGCAGAAATGGTTAGGAGTAAATGAAACAATTAATGCAAAAGTTCACCTGTCCACAGAGATGGTTTTGCTTTAAGAACAAGATCCTAGGGTGAAATATATGCTTTGCACTCGTTTGGTAGTCTAAAGATTGGTGGTTCAAACCCACGCTGTTCAACCATGGAAGGAAAGCCTGGCAACCTGCTCTGGTAAAGATCACAGCCAAGAAAGTCCTATGGAGCAGTTCTACTTTGTAACACAAGGGGTTGAAAGGGATGAATTAGACTCGATAGCAATGTGTTTTTTTTTTTTTTTCGATGGCGTCCCTGGAGAGTGCAAATATTACATGCTCTGGGGCTAACTGAAAAGTTTGGGGTTCTAGTCCACCCAGCGGTGCCTTGGAAGGAAGGCTTGCTGATCTACTTCTGAGAGACCAACCACTGAAAACACTATGGAGCACAACTGTACTCTGACACACATGGAGCCTGCATAAATCAGCGTCTATTTGATGGCAACTTGTTGCTTTGATGGAACAAAGAAACCATTCAGGACAAAACACATTTTTTCTAAACTTTTAGTTTAGTTAATTCTTGAAATTAAATAATTCACTGTTTCCACTTTCACCATCATCATTCTGGAGCTCTGGAGGCATATTGTCTAAGGCATTTGATTGTTAACCAGAAGGTTGGCGGTTCAAACCCACCAACCATTCAGGACAAAACACATTTTTTGTTGGAGATTAGTTTAGTTAATTCTTGAAATTAAATAATTCACTGTTTCCACTTTCACCATCATCATTCTGGAGCTCTGGAGGCATATTGTCTAAGGCGTTTGATTGTTAACCAGAAGGTTGGCGGTTCAAACCCACCAACCACTCGTCAGTTGGAAGATTGGGCAATCTACTTCCATAGTCATACTACCTCAGAAACCCAAAGAGGGGTTGCTATGAGTAGGATCCAACTCAAAAGCAGTGAATTTGGTTTTGATTTTGGTTTTATCATCTATTATAGCTAAATTCCATCAATCTCTCACAATAGCTGTGGCTTTAGCTTGTCCCATAATTGCACTGTCATACACCTAATCCCAACCCTATTCAATTATTCACACAGATTCCAAAGTATTCTTTTTTGAAAAATAAGAAATATATATAATCAAGTTATAGCCATACTTAAATATTTCAATGTTATTCCTTTCTTTGCTCGTAAATTTGTAAATTTCTGACATGGCCTCCAATTCTTGTTGTTCAGAACCCTGCTGACTTCTCTAATCTCTCATAACACCCTGCTGTCTTACCATACTGTAGACAAATTGTCCTTTTATTTTGTTCCTAAATTAGCAGCCCATTGTCCAATGTCAGAACCAAGATCCCAGTGAATGTGAAAGCTTAGAAAGTCCCTTCACATCTTTAACACTTGACCAACTTTCAGGTCTCAAATATTCCTTCCTCCAAGTGCCTTCCCATGAAGTCTAAACTGGGTCCCTTTTCACAATCTAGCAATGGTCTTTGCCAGTTTTCTCTTTCCAAGCTTTACAGAGAGAAGTTTTGGCTTTTGCTTAGTTTCCATGGGGAAAGAGTGATCACAAAATTTATTGTCCAAACTAGAAGAATTTGGAGACTAATGGAAGGCATTAAGCAGACAGGATGTCATGACAATAAACGTGATCTAGAACTGTTCTGAGCAAGAGGAGATCGAAGGTCAACCACTCTGTCAAAGAAAAGTTCACACTATATGGTGTTAGTAACAGAAGGCTTCCAACAGTAACTGAGAGGACAACATGCAAGTAGTTAATCTGCTTTACAAGCTGATGGTTACTCACATATATTACGACAACAAAGTGAACGTGTGAAATATTCCCAATGTTCTTGAAATTAGATTAGAGAAGTTAGCAGAGTTCTGAACAAGAATTGGAGGCCATGTCAGAAATTTAAGAATTTATGAGCAAAGAAAGGAACAAAATTGAAATATTTAAGTATGGCTATAACTTGATTATATATGTTTCTTATTTTTCAATGTTATATATTAAATAATTTTAATAAAATTTCCCCTAAGCATCCCAAAGTAAAATTAAAACAGTGAATTTAGAAAGGTGTCAATAAGGGGACCATAGCTCAAATCAAAGTCACAAGTTACATAATACCTAGGATGCTTTCTTGGGAAGTCAGAAGCTTCCATTTCTCAGTCTCTTCACCAACTTCTCTCATCAGTACATTTGCATTCACCAGATCATTTTGAAAATTTGCAATTGTTGACATTTACATCTTTAACTAAATTAACAGATGATGACCTGGGTATCAGATATTAAGAGAAAGGTAAACATTTAGCATGTCTAAGAGTGTTCCAACACTTCATTATCAGATGAACAAAAACATCTTATTTGAGAATATTTTAGTATAAGGTACTTTGGGAGAGCAAAATCAGTCTTTCTTATAGAAAATCAGCTTTCAACTAACTAAGCATAGAGATAGATTAGGGAGATAGAATGGAGTAAGTGGGCATTGTGTTTCTTGAAATGGACTATTTCCCTTTTACTTGGTTAGTATTCTGAGTTTTACCTCCTTGTGTGAGTGTGAGTGTATGTGTGAGTGTGTGTGCGTGTATGTTTGATATACACCATGGGGTATGTGAGGTAATTTATTTTTCTTTTTTTGGATGTTGAAATGGCAGTGTGATTCTAGAACAATAAATGCAATTAAATCACACAGTGGCAAATGACTGAAAAAAGACCAAAGGTAAGGGATGTACTGACAGCCTACATTAATACCAGTAGATTGTTTTGGCAGAAAAAGGGGGAATCTTTGGAGGATGTCAGAAAAATAAATCTGGAGCAAGGAGATCATTATGCTATGTTAAGGAGTTTCAACTTTTTATTGAAGGATGTGGAGGATTTTAAGAAGGAAGGTTAGTATCATATTTCTGATTTTGATAATTAGATGGTGGTATAGAGGATAGTCATAGTAGAAGAAAGAGGTCAAGTGAAATACTTTTGCAGAATTCATAATTGATATGGTGAGAGTGTTAACTCTAATAATGGCAAGTGGGATGTAAAAGAAAGGAGAGATTGAAGAGGCATCTAAGAAGTAAAACTGATAGATTGTTTTGATCATCTGAGAACAAATGTTTATATAATGCATTTTAATTTTTGACTTGAGTAGCTAAAGCACCATTTACTAAATTCATAAGGGAAATATAGGGGGTATAAAATGAGGAAAGGAGAAGACAATGTGTTTAGTTTCAGATTTTTGAAGTTTCATATTTGTAAAGTCCAGCAGAAAACTCAACAGTTAGACACAAATTACTCTCATATTATA
>NW_006921660.1:7355099-7357030 GCF_000298275.1 Orycteropus afer afer
GTAGTGATACTGCCTCGGAAACCCAAGGAGGGGTCGCTATGAGTCGGGGCCGACTCGACGGCACATAACAACAACAACAAAATATAGCAAGATATTACATTTGCTAGCTCAAGGTCATATAATATTATGTGGTAGAAGAATTTTACCTCAACTTCTATGACTCAAAATTCTTTTCCTTTTATGAACTGCCTCTATGACTATAAATCTAAGCCTAAACACCACAATTTGTTCATCTATAAAGCAATGATGAAATGTGTAATTTCAATTACTTGGAATAGATATTATGAAAATAATATTTACAAATAAGCCAGAAATAAAATAAACACTTTAGCTAATCTTGGTGCAAGATACTTTCAAATCTAATCAGTGACAGGCAAGTACTTTGTCAAAAAACGAAATGTAAATGGTTGTATGGCCCTGCCCTCCCATTCTGCATTGATTCCACTTAATTAGGGGACCAAAAACCATGTCCATGTCTTCCTTGGTAGAGGACAGTAGATATGGAGCATGAAAAGAGACCAGATGGCTCCTAAAGTCAAATCGGTTACCTAGTGAGACATTTAATATGAATTTTTTCATTTCTCTGTTTCAGGCTGGCCTCTAATGTTCTTTTAATGTAGATTTTTGTTTGTGTGTTTCATGATTGTTATGTGAAAATCTTGCTGCTGAATATATTGAATCTTTAGCCTTTTGTGAAAATTAGCATGGTTCTTTGTAGTTATAAATAGCATATATATTGCTTTTGATTAGAAGGAAAATTAAAGATTTTCTTGTTATCTTTTTATTCTTAAATTCTGTTCACGTTGATTTATTTGCATTGTTAATCATCACCAGAGTTAAAAGTTTATCTGAAAAAGAGCATGTCATATAATGTCTATTTTGCTCTTTGCTAGAAATGGACCATTACGCTGCCAAAATACATTGTTAGAGTAATTTATTTTCCTCCCTCCCCCACTCTACTATTCAGAAATGTGTTAGTATATTCCTCTAAAGTCTTGAATTTTTATAGAGGATAAAAAGAGAATTTGTCATGCATACTATAAAGGAGAAATATTATTTATCACTGAAGTTAGTAAAGGTTTGAGACATGTTTAATTGTGTAGTGTATACAGCAAATGAATCTGCTATGGAATTGTAAAAAGTTGTATTTTGGTAGAAATAATTTTGTTACTTTAAAGGTATATAGCACTTTAAAATACCTTTGATAGTATTTATCAAAAGTGAAGGCTTAGAGGTGAAGGGTACTGGCCTTGGAGTAACACTGCCCAAGTCCAAATGGTAACTCAATTCTCAGTACAATATGACTTTCTGGCAAGTTACTTCATCTCTCTGTGCCATTATTTCTTTAACTGTAAAAGAAGGAAAATAATAGCAACTCCCTCATGGTGAGAAAACCAAATTCACTGCCATCAAATCAATCCCAACTCAAAGCGATGCCCACTGGGTTTCTGAGGCAGTAAATCTTTACAAAAGTAAATTGCCCGGCCTTCCTTCTGCAGAGTGGCTGCTGGGTTTGAACTGCCAGCCCTCTGGTTATCAGTCAAATGCCTTAGGCACTACACCACCAGAGCTCCTTTTTTATGCTGTCAGGGTGGGAATTAAATAAGTTACTATATGTAAAGGTCTTAGAATATTGTGTGGCACCATAATTTGCTCTCACTATACATTAATATTTATAATTATTTGGATGATTCTATTTTCTTTTCTTTGCTACAGTAATTATCAAATACTAACTATTATGTTAATTTTTGTTTAATCCTAAATGCCATAATGACTCACTTATCTAGAACTCAGCAAAAAATCAGATAGTAAGAAAAAATATGCATAACAAATTCATATCACAGACTTTATATACTAAATATGAAGTATTTTAGCCTAAAAACCTTCAAGTTTTTTTAGGTCCAGGTACAATGTTACAAGTCACAAAAGAA
>NW_006921660.1:7357211-7358677 GCF_000298275.1 Orycteropus afer afer
CAGTTTGATAATCTTTTTACTCATGTCTAGAATCCTGAGCTCTTGCCTCTCATACCAGCCTTCCTAAGAGAAAATGCCTCATTTCAAATGTTCATATTGTTGAAGATCAACAATAACTTGATTGGTATTTATTGACTATTAACTAAAGAGAAGCACCAGCTGATGTCTCCATGGAGCTTACAGACTAGTTTTAGGAGAAAAATAACTAAAATTCAACACATATGTGAAAAAGTGGTCTTTAGTGCTGTGAATAAAATAAAGCAGGGTGTCAAAACAGTGCCAGTGATTTAGAGAGGCCATTTACTTCCACATGGTCATGAAATGCCCTCAGAAGATGTGACAATTGATTTCACATATGAATGAATGACTAGGAGCAGCCAGTCTGTGACAATCTAGTGACAAAGTAACCCAGGAACATGGAAGCACAGGGTAAGTGTCTCAAACAGAAAATAAATGTTGGAATCTGTGAGGAGAAATCCTCTCTGAGGGAAGGAATGAGGATACAAAAAACGCAATGCACTGCCATCGAGTCCGATCAGACTCATAGTGAATCCCTGTTGGGTTTGCGAGGTGGTATCACTACAGAAGAAATTGCCCAACCTTCCTTCCGAGGAGTGGCTGGTGGTTTTGAACTTCTAGCCTTCTGGTTAGCAGTCAAATGCCTTAGGCACTATGCTACCAGAGCTCCTGGAATAAGGTTAGGGAGATGGATACAGTCCAGATTTGTGCTTTGAAGACCATTTTCTAAGTGCAGAGGGAAGATATTAAGGCTTTGGACAGAAGAGTGAGGTTAGAACTCAAAGCTCACCATAAGTAGTGACTGATCCTAATTTCCAGTCCTACCATGGCAAATCCAGCTGCAATACTTGAGGTGATGGAGCACAGACCAGTTGGCAAAATTTGTATATGCAGTGGCTGCACAAATCTGAGAAGTGGGAATAATCAACTTTAAAAATTCAGCCACAAGATAATTTAAGTTGTTAAATAACCATTTTTAATTCCTGCATAGGTAAATTTTCTGGGAAAAGAGATAAATGGATCTATAAGTGTTATAGATATATAAAAACATTTTAATAAAATAAATAAAGGTAATAATTCATAACCCCACATATAAATTAATATGTCCAATTTGCTGAATTTTCACCAGCTCTAGTTGTGAAATCTTTTTAATTTTTGGAGATCTGATGGTAATAAAAATGGTACTTCATCTTAGTTCTGGTATCATGTTTACCAGTGAAGCAAAGACCACTTGTCAGTCAGTTTGTCATATTGCAGTGGTTTTCATGTGAAAGTGACACCAGAAGCTATACCAGACTATTTCAAATACCAGCAGTATCACCCAGGGTGGACAAATTTAGTGGAGTTTTCAGATGAAGAAAGACTAAGGAAGACCTAATGACCTATTTCCAAAAAATAATAACCAGTGAATAGCAACAGAACATTATCTGATACAGTGCCAGAGAAAA
>NW_006921660.1:7362902-7363874 GCF_000298275.1 Orycteropus afer afer
ATATATATGACTAGGGAAGAGTTGGCTCTTCAAAGTCGAGTTGACCTTAATGACATGGATGGACTAAAGTTTTCAGGACCTCCATATGTTCATGGGACATGAATATACAGAATCACAGTGCTGAAAATAACTGGTCAGTATTCAGTAATATTGAGGTTGTCAGGGATTTCATTTTACATGGATCCACAATCAACACTTACAGAAACAGCAATGAAGAAATCAAAGGTCATATTGCCCTGGGTAAATCTGCTGCAAAAGACCTCTTCAAAGTGTTAAGGAACGAAGATGCCACTTTGAAGACTAAGGTGCACCTGATCCAACTCATGTTATTTTCACTTGCCTCATATACATGGAAAGCTGGACAATGAATGAGGAAGATCAAAGAAGAATTGATGCCTTTGGATTGTGGTATTGGTGAATACTGAAAATATCATGGACTGCCAAAAGGATTAAGAAATCTGTCCTGGAAAATGTAGCCAGAATGCTTGTTAGAAGCAAGAATGGCCAGACCTCATCTCATTTACTTTGGTCATGTTGTAAGAAGGAACCATTCCCTGGAGAAGGATATCATGCTTGATAAAGTAGAGGGTTAGCAAAAAAAGACCCTCAATGAGATGTATGGACACATTGGCTGCAAACATAGTAAGGATTGTGAAGATGGTAGAAAACCAGGCAGTGTTTCCTTCTGTAGATAGGGTCACTATGAGTCAGAGTCAAATCAATGGCACCTAACAACAACAATAGTTAAAATGGCTTTAATTTCATTTAAAATTTTCTATGTCTTTTATTTTTTACAGATTTTCTATATTTTTTTCAGTATCCACCTTGAGTTCGTTTGTCAAGTTATATATACTTTTAAAATTTAGTTTTATTTTTTCCCATTTAAATTCACATGTTTATAAAGAGATAAAATTATAAGCAACTGATATGGATGAAAGAATTGTAATAAATCATATTTATTAACATGACTTG
>NW_006921660.1:7364504-7365802 GCF_000298275.1 Orycteropus afer afer
GGTGATTCACAGATGCCAAAATATGACGAGCAGAGCAAATCTGTGTTCCAGATATGATAAGGTGAGAAAAGTGGAACTCTCGGCCCCAGGTGATTTCCACGAAGACACCTACGTACAGCAGGGCTCACTATCTATACCATGCAGCCGTCAACTCTAATAACCTGACCAGGAGAAAAACACATCTAAAAATGCAAATGGATGAAAAAAATAAAACTGGGTTCCATAGCAACATCTTAAGCAGATTTGAGAGATGTATGTTTGAAAAGCATATGCTTCAGCCTTTGAAAATGCTTTTTATTGTATTTACACATATTCAGTGAGCACTGAGAAAATATATATAGAAATTATAAATGCTTTTAAAAATTCCTTCTTCAATTCACCAACCTTATGAACAATATAGAATTAAGTGAAATAATAGTTGTATGTAATAATATCTGGAAAATCATTTGTTTTATCATGTTGTTGTTGTTGTTAGGTGCCATCAAGTCATCTCCAACTCATAGTGACCTTATGTACAACAGAAAGAAACACTGCCCAGACCCGTGCTTCCTCATGATCCTTTTTATACCTGAGCCCATATTTGGAAATTTATTTTAAGAGTACATATGCTCCATAGTATAGGGGCTATAGTTAATTTCACTGGAACAAAAACACAGATTGTGAACATGCATCTCAGAAAGATCAGCCTTAATTCATATAAATCTCTTCTCATTTTTCCACTCTAGCTCTCAGAAATAATAGAATCACAAATTATACAAGGCTGTTCTAACTGGTTATACATATACAGTTATGTATATTCTATTCACACTTCTGCCAAGCCCAAGTGGCAATTTAACTCATGTAAGCTGATTTATGGTCAGAATTTATACTTAAAATCAATCTACTATCCTTTCTCTTTCCTGTCAAATCCAGAACAGGCTTTTATTAGACATAATATAATTGTGGTGAATTGCTTGATGTGGCCCTTCTAGCCACTGTCCTCCATTCAGTGATGTATTGTAAATCCTATTATCCATGTCTGTTTGGGGTGGTGTGGTAGTTAAGGTCAGGTATCAACTTGGCTGGGCAGCTGGTAGTAGTTGTTCCTTACAATGACTGGCAATCAGCTCTGTTGTGGGATTTGTCTTGACATGCTGATTATTGAAGTCATCCACTTTTGGGTTATTTCTGTTGGAGCAACACAGGTGAAATGTATCTTGAGTTCTGCCTCTTTGGAAAGTGTAATTCAAATCACCACCCTTAGCTTCCTTGAGGGCATACCTACAAATCTCCTGGGAAGGTTCACCCTCCTCTTGCTC
>NW_006921660.1:7366757-7367879 GCF_000298275.1 Orycteropus afer afer
TTTTTTTTTTTTAATTATATGGTACAGGAGCAAAGGGTTTATCAAAGATAATTGGTTTTCAAGAGATATTTCATGTCAATTTTTTTATGGGAAGCCACCAAGAAATTGAGAAGTTATTTACAGACAGTAAGCTCTCTCATAGAAGGGGCCTTGTTTGTTTACCGTCGTATTCCAAACACTTAGCACGGTGTCAAACTAGAGTAATATGTTTAATAAGTATTTATGGAGTGAATGAGTGAATGAAGAATTAAAGTCAAAGAAAAAAAGAAATGATGTCTACTTGAAATATTTACATAACATTCAAGCATAGCACTCAATATAATATAAACAACCTTCTCCCTAACTATATACATCAAGGAAGATATGGTTTCTAAGTGACGGGAAAATTTTGTAAGTATCATGACAAAACTTTGCTTTTTTTGAATATCTGTTGACATTGATTTGTTGGATATTTCCTTTTTAAATAGATTTACTTAAAATTATGAAATTCACAATCATATTGATAGTACCTGGCTTTTAGTATTATTTTTGAGAATCAAAATTATGACGATAGAATTAAAATGTTGGCAGAAGGAAATTAATAAGATCCAAGGGGCAAATGTTTTACTAGATAAGTTTATAATAATAATATTAATAGCAGAAACCACAAAGCTTGTTTATTCCTCACAACATCTCTGAGTTGGGTGATATTATTATTGTCATTTTACAGATGAGGAAACTAAGGCACAAATAACTCAATAACTGGCCCAACTAGATTTAATAACATCCTATTAAAACAACCTTGAGAATATATCTTCTAGAATTGATAAGTATAAGAAGGGACAAATAGAATAATAATGGATAAACAAAATAAATCCTAATGTTAACTTGATCAAAATTTAAAAAATGACATCTAATTACCTCATTCTAAACACATTATGAATAAAGCTATTTAATTATTGCAGTGTAGTAAATTACTTTGTGTGGCTTTTCTACCCATAAGTCTTTGTAAACTCCAAGGTGAGATTTTCTATGAGCAAGTGAAGAGCTCCTGATTGCTGAAGGTGTCCACCTGGAATATTTCTGTTGGGAGAGGCACAAAACAATGTTCTGGGAGGTGCCCACTCTCTCTCAGGTGCTTAG
>NW_006921660.1:7368444-7373048 GCF_000298275.1 Orycteropus afer afer
GGAATCCTTCATGTTCAGAAGTATGCTGAAATTTTTTGTTTTAGTTTGAGGTAATGGTTGTTTCTATGATATATATCACCTTATATGATATAGACTTTTAACATGAATACTATTAATTTAATAATTTAATATAAAATGTATATCAGTAATATATGAAACTATGGATATTTAATATCTCAATATAAGTTATTAAGCATAGTGGCCCAAAGGAAGAAAGAAAATTACTTTTGTAGAATGAACTAGATGTCCAATGTAACATTTCCTTAAATAATCCTATTTGATTGTGCTTGCAACATAACTACTTTGCAAAAAAAATAAAGGGGTAGATTTCTTTCTTTCTCTCCTTTCTCTCCCTACATTAAATACACACATACACACACACACACATATCTCTTAAATTGATCTAAAATAAATATCTGAAGTATCACAAACTTGGTACACAAGAATAAAAACTTTTGTTAGGAGATACCTTTGTTAAATTTCACCCTCGGTACTATAATACAAAATCTTATATTAAAATCATCACAATGAGTAAATGCACAGAGAGAGAAATTACTGTACAGTGTAAAGAGAATAATTAGGAAACATATGTTGGGATTGGATTGAGTACCCTTGAATACCAGTCTAAGAATTTTCTACCTTATTCAAAAAACAGGAGGAAGACACTGAAGGTTTTAGAGTTGGGTGACATGGCCAATGTCATTTGTTAGAAAAAGCTGACAGCAATACTCGGATTATTTAAAAAAGAGAGAAATTGGAAACTCAGAGATTATTTAGGGACCCATTAAGTTATGCACAAAATAATTCATGGTATCTATCATTATTTATAAAAAATAGATTTTAGTACTTGCATTGTTTTGAAAATTTATTTTTAAATTATGACTATAAGTCATCTCTCAATCATTGAGATCATGCATGCCTATATGAATTAAAGAAGTTGTCATAAGAAGTAATGAGTTGAATCATATTTAGAACAAAAATGTGCCTTATGAGATTAAGAGAGAGAGAGAAAGAAAAAGAGAGGTTGTCAGAATCCTTTGAAAATTTGTCTGTGCACTGAACAATTACCCACTAGCGAATTGCCTTCAGGCTGCATTTTCAGAAATTATATTCTAGTAGTGGTCAATTTTTCAAACCAAGAGGTGATACTTCTCTCCATAAATTTGATTACCAGTCAATATTTCTTATACATAATATGATCTAGGAGTTTCGCAGTTAAAAATAACCCAAGTTGAAATGTCTTATAAATACATAGCATCATTAAATATTTGCCACATAAGATGAGTGCGAGGTATTCTGCTATTGAAGCTGAGTGTCTTATTGGCCTACTTGTCACTCTTTCTTGTTAGACAATTTCAACAAATAAACAGTGAAGCCCATTATTTACAGTTGCCACTGTCAGAAGCTGCCATTCTTATCCCTACTCAAACAGTAGAATGTGCTAGTTATTTCTGTAAGGGGACTGGGTTTCTTTTCACAATGCCAAAATGTGCTGTAATTACATTGAAGTTGATTGACTACATGTAGCTAGGGAAGATATGAATGATTAAGTTTATGTTTATTCCTAACCCACACTTATTTCTTGAGGTTATATCCCTAAATGTTTAATAAACCTGCACATTTGTTTTTCCTCTATATGACAGTTATTGTTGTGGCTAGTTGCCATCAAGTTGATTCCAACTAGTGGTTATAGGAGCTCTGGTAGTATAGTGGATAAAGCATTTGACTGCTAACCAAAAGGTTGGTGGTTCAAACCCACCAGTCTCTCCACAGAAGGAAGATTAGGCAAACTACTTCTGTAAAAATTTACCTCCTCAGAAACCTACTGGGGGTCACCTTGAGTCAGAATCAACTCAATGCCAGTGAGTTTGTTTTTTTGGTTTTGAGTGGTGACTCCCTGTTTGCAGAGTATTACTGCTTTATAGGGTTGTCAAGATTGTAATCTTTCAGAAGCTGGTCATCAGGCCTATCTTCTGAGCTATCTCTGGGTGAAAGGAAATTGCCAACCTGTGGGCTAATGGTCAAAAGTTTCACTGTTGTGCCACCCCATTGTTGTTGTTGTTGTTATGTGCTGTTGAGTTGGACCTGACTCATAGTGACCCCTCCTTGGGTTTCCGAGGCAGTGTCACTACTGAAGTAGATTGTCCAACCTTCCTTCTGAGGAGTGGCTGGTGGGTTTGAACCATCAGCCTTCTGGTTAGCAGTCAGGTATCTTAGGTACTACGCTACCAGAGCTCCTGTTGTGCTACCCTGGTCACGGTTATTAGAGTTGAAATAAGTTCAGGCTACATTCTAACACACAGCTGTAAGACATATGAGGACATCAAAATTGTCTGTGAAGAAGATACAGTAAATAAGTATCTAGTTGTGGTCAACTCTCAGCTTTCTAATTCAAACCTTCAATCATTGGTTCTCTGCTATAGAAAGAGACTCTATTTGAGTCTTCAACACTTAATTTTTATTTCCTTAATGACAACTTAATACAGAGCATTGAACTTCTTGGTACCATTTTTAACCCAAACTTTTATCCAACATTTAATTCATTCCCCCCCCCCCCAAATTGATTTGTCCTTTCCTGAACCTACCAGCTATTGGGTGTACTGGTGATACACTATATTGTGTGTCTAGAAATTTTGAGTCACCTGTTTTTCTTTGCTCTTTTTTTTTTTCATCACCTATGTCCAGAGCATCAAGTTTTGTTAACCCTTCCTTTTCAGATATTCTTTGACTTGCTTCTTCCTTCCTTTCCATTAAAAAAAAAAAAAAAAAAAAAGATTAAATGGCTTCCAACTCACAGTGACCATATAGGGCAAAGTAGAACTGCCCCATAAGGTTTCCATAGCTATATATCTTTCATGAAGCAGACTGCCACGTCTTTCTTCCATGCAGAAGCTGTTAGGTTCCAACCTCCAGTCTTTCAGTTACCAGCCTCATGTTTAACCATTGCACCACCAGGGCTCCTTTAACAATGACTGTTTTCAAACTAATTCTTCATCCTAAACCGCTGAGCAGAGGAAAATCCTAGCACTTCCTTCTTCCTCCTGTCCATTCTGCTCTCTGGCACACAGCTAAACTTCCTAGAGCACTATTTATCCTATGAATTGTTTACTCAAGAATCTAACATAGGAGCCTTTTTTTTTTTTTAATAAGCATAGTCTCTCTATATGAATATAGAATAATTGCAACCTTGTTTCAACTTAGAAAAAAAAAAAAAAAAGGACTCTAACATAGCAACTGTTTGCTCCTGCTTGGCTGTCATCTTCACCCATAAGGCATCCTCTTCTTAAGAGAAGGGACTTTCAAGGATCTGTGATACTAAATATGCTATGAATTAAGACTTGTGATTAACTTTCTCTTTGAGGGAAAAGGAGAAAAGTAACATTAATGAACATTTCCTAATAATCTTTATGCTTTTAAAGTCAGTTAACTGTTCTGGTTATAGGTACTTGCCACATCACAATTGTTTCTACTTAGTAGGACTACCTACCATATCATGCTACCTGGAAATGACTGTCAAAAATGGAAACTTCCCCATTTTTTATTGGATAAGATTTGTGTAGGAGGTAATAAAATATTTTTACTCATTTATTTTTCCTTGAATTGAAATTCTTTTTCAAAGAACTAAATATTGACTAGTTTTTATACCAAAGATTTATTGTCAATCAACCTAATAAACCAGGTACAATCCAGGAGCTCAGTTCAAAAACAACTTTTTAAAACAAGGAGAATATTAAGGTATATGTATGTTATTTACCATCCATATAACTTTCATCATCCATAGAACTTTTTATGAATTTTTCTTCCCTTTTTGTTTTATCTGAAAGCACTTTATCCATATTAGTAAACAGGCAACCCTTACTAAGGATGTGCAGATATTTTATTCTGTGCTTTACCTACAGTATTTCATTTAAATCTCTCCATAACTAGGTATTATTTATGTTATTTTATAGGTATGGAAACTGGTGCTTGAAGAAGATAAGTAACTTGCCAAAAGACATAGATGATTCCAAGTAAGAATTTTAATACAACTATCTCTGACTTCAAAGTCCATCAATATAACCTCTTTGAAATATGGTCTTCCTATATTGTCAGTATAGGAGCTCTGGTGGCACAGTGCCTAAGGCACTTGACTGCTAACCATAAGGCTGGGAGTACAAACCCACCAGCTACTCCTTGGAAGGAAGGTTGAGCAATCTACTTCTGTAGTGATACTGCCTCGGAAACCCAAGGAAGGGTTGCTATGCGTTGGATCTGACTAGAGAACAGTGCATTTGTTTTTTTGTTGTTTTTTATCAGTAAATGGTCAGTATTATAACATTTATCATAATCAACAACACGAAACTATACATGTGTTGTTTTATTCCTTGCTAGATGTGAGCTTCTTGAGGACAATGACTGTGATTAGTAATCTTTAATTTCAACAACACAATCAAAAACTAGTCAATAAGTATTGTGAAAATGAACTTAATGTACTTTCCAAATTAGGATACAGAATACCTATTCTTATAGATGTTGTTGTTGTTGTTGTTATTTGCCGTCGAGTCGGCCCCGACTCATAGCGACCCCTCCTTGGGTTTCCAAGGCAGTATCACTATGGAAGTAGG
>NW_006921660.1:7374183-7381145 GCF_000298275.1 Orycteropus afer afer
TTCTGCATTCAATCTGTTGTAATCCCATACCTCATTTAGCCTCTGGAAAACTTATTGTACACCAGTCAGTGAAGAAGAAAATTATGTCTTAGTATTATTATGGATGTAGTTTTGAGCTTACAGTCTTCCTAAAAGGAAATCAAGTATCACAAAGGTACTCTAGACCATACATTAAGAACTGGTCCTTTATAGAAGTTTCTACATATGGGTCAGTTTTCTGAGGTAATTTTGTAGAAGTTGAACAAATATCATATTTTGACCACTAATGGTTATTCTTGGAGGAAGAGCAGCTGGAATGCTCCTTGGAAGTGAGAATGGTCAGATATCGTCTCACCTACTTTGGTCATGTAGTCAGAGGGACCATGCCCTGGAGAAGAAGAAAATTCTTGGTAAAGTGGAGGGTCAGCCAAAAAGGAGAAGACCGTCAATAAGATGGATTCACACAGTGGCTGCAACGATGGGCTCAGGTATAGTAAGGATTGTGAGGATGGTGCACAACTGGGTAGTGTTTTTGTTTTTGTTTTGTTTATTTTCTGTTGTGCATAGGGTCATTATGAGTTAGAGCCGACTTGATGGCACCTAACAACAACAATGGTTAGTACCGAGTTGTGATTGTTTCAGTATGTATCTAATTTTGTACTCTCCAACTGATTTGGAGATGTAATATTGCTTACTATGGAACTAAAACTTGCAGTTCTCTGTTCATTAAAATAAGAAAATCCAGATGTAAGCAATCTTTTTTTTCCTCTAATAACTAAGGATCTCTGGTGTCTTAGTAGGTAAAGCATTTGGCTGCTTACCAGATGGTCTGTGGCTTAAAATCCACCAGCTACTCTAAGGGAGGAAGAAGAGGCAATCTACTTCTGTAAATATTTACAGCCCTAGAAACCCAATGGGGGTCAATATAAATTGGAACTGACTCTATGACGGTGGGTTTTTGGGTAACCAACTACTGTACCATTCTTGAACGTTACTGTGCTTTACATTACTGATATACATGGAACCAATTTTGAAAGCATGGAAGTTAGAAGTATATGGAAGAAAATCAGATTCTTATTTACCTAACTTTCTAGGAAACACTCTCAGGTGACATATACTTACAATAGATGTTGACAAAAAAAAAAAAAAAAAAAATCCCATATAGTGTGTTGCTTAGATATTTGGTTAATAGTATTCTGAATATTTTAGATTAAAAAAACTGATGACACAATTTAAAATAGACTAAAAATAATTTAGCTAGCAAATAAATTATCCCAGATTATTATTTTTAAGTTACATTAAAAGTATTTTGATCCCTTATCTACCAAACTCAGCATGAATTTTCTTACTTTTCAACAGCCCTTTCCATTAGAATACCATGATTAAAAAAATACCAAAAAACAGAAAGTATCTCTGTTTTTTAAACATTGAATAAAGAACTGTCACTAAAAAAAAGCATGGATTTTTCAGAGAGCCTGTATAGAGTGGGAGAAAAGATGTAGAACAAAATTTAAAAAATAAATAAATAAAAAAGGCCAAGATTACTGGTCTGACAGAAGGTTTATGTTCAGAAACACCCAAGATTATGGCCTCTTGTCATTCTTTGGACCTGGAACTAGACTCACTCCCCTTCATAACTCTCAAGCAAACAATAGATGTATCTACAGCAGGGAGATGAAATCCTTAGAACCATGGGAGATCAAAAGGGCAGCATTTGCACAGGGAGAAAGCCAGGGAGGAAGGAATGCATAGAAAAGAAGGAAACAAGGAAAAGAGAATTCTAAATGCAGCATAACCAGTGGCTAAATACTTGAACTAAATAATGCTATATTTCTAGCCCCACTCATTAGGCTCATGTTTATAATTTTATGCATAATTTCATTTTAAATTTCCCAAACTTTTCCTCTCCTTTCCTTACATTGCTCAATAAATAGGTTATAGTGCAAGGGCTGCCTGGCTCACAGGAGTATTACAAATTAAGTTAATTAGTATTTTAACAGGATTCTATATCCATTTAAAGTGAACTGTTTCACATTCATTGTATCCCCTGCCAAAAAAAAAAAAAAAAAATGTCTTTATTGTTCTCTAAATGGCTCCATTTGAATTTCCCACTGAATATTTTTCCCAAAAACAATTCCAAAGCTGAGTTAATCATTTTAGTCACCAACTTGTTCCTCCTACTCTATGCCAGTCTCTGTGAATAATGTCAACTTCAAAAGAGTTAGCACTGCCAGAAGCCAGGGAGTCTTCTGAGACACATTTCTACCGTCTCACTACCTCAAGCAGTTAGCTGCCAGGTCTTCAAGTCTACCGGTTAAATAGCTGGGAATGTGTCATCTCTTCTCCATCCGCGCTGCCTACATTTTAGCTCTCGAGTACTCAAGTATCCTCTTAGCTGCTCTCCTACTCTTCAGTCTGGCTGCCCTTCAATACTTCTCTCACCTGAAGCTGTTTATCACCAGAGATGATCTTTCCAAGTTATAAATCTGATGTCCTGCCCTGCTCAAAATCTTCAGTGACTTTTTGTTTCCACATGGTAAGATTAAGAGTGCTTCACATGAAGTGCAATTCCAAATGCAATCTGATCCAGCCTTTTTCTTTTCAGTTTCAGCCAGTTACCTCCCCTCTCCCAAACTTTTCAACTCTTTTCTAGCTATACTGCAGCTTTTGAGTTCTGCACGTATTTCAGCCCTTCTATCTGTGCAATGTGACACACTGGTTCTAGAGTCAGACATTCCTAAATTTAAATTGTAGTTCTGTCACATCCTGACTATGCAATTTTGGGTAAAATTACTTAAACTCACTCTTTTTGTATGCCTGGATTTTTGTAACCCAACATCCTCATTTACACACTGTTTGTAACACATTCCCTCCCAGAAGCTTTCTCTATCCCTTCCATTCCACAGCCTGTGCTCTGCTTTCAAGCTAATGTTAAAAACAAAATAAAAACCTTATTGCTGTCAAGTAGATCCCAACTCCTGGTGATTCCATGGCCCCATGTGTTACAGAACAGAACTTCTCCATATGGCTTTCTTGATTGTCATCTTTATGGAAGCACATCACCAGGCCTTTCATCCCTAGCAGCATTGAGTGAGTTTGAACCAACAATCTTAAGGGTAGTAAACCAAAACCAAACTCACTGCTGTCCAATCAATTCCAACTCATAAGCGACCCCTCCTTGGGTTTCTGAGGTGCTATCTCTATGGAAGTAGATTTCCCAGTCTTCCTTCCAAAGAGTGGCTGGTGGGTTTGAACTGCCAGCCTTCTGGTTAACAGTCAAATGCCTAGGCACTATGCCACCAGAGCTTGTAGTCAAGCATAAACCATTTGTGCCATCCAGGCTGACATTAGGTGTCATATACTGTAGCAGGCAGTGGTGATCTTAACATAGGGTTCATTGTTCTGTTTACTTATCTATCTTCTCTAATTCAATTAAATGGATGGTATCATATTTTTCTTTGAATTCCCAGTACCTAGCACAGTTCCTGACACATAATAGATGATCAATAATTATATTCTTAATGAAAGTCAACACTGTAAAGAAAATGAAATTAACATTGCTTTTCTTTTTTTTTTTTGGTTATGCTTCAAAAAAGAAAAATAAACTGTAATGTTTTATAGCTAGCAATATGTTTCTACTAGCCTAATTAGTGACTCTAACTTTGATTTCTTAAGCAGGTTAAAAAATATTATTCTGAAACTTCAGATGAAATACTATAAGCAGAAAAATAATAAAGTAGAATCTCATTTCTAAGTTCAAGTGAAATTATTGGAAATGCTGAATTTTGAATGCAATGCAATGCACTCCCTTAACAGCCTTCTCAAGGTTTCATTCATCAATTAATCATGACAGGAAATAATTCTAGTATGATTTAAGATTGTTTGAAACAGATTTTATTTATGCAATATATAATTTGGCTGCAATAGTTAGAGTTCTGTGAAAATTCCAATTCCTCTACCTGTGCAATAAGAAGCCCTGGTGGCACAAAGGTTAAGTGCTTGGCTGCTAACCAATAGGTCAGTGGTTCGAACCCACCAGCCACTCCATGGAAGAAAGGTGAAGCTATCTGCTTCTGTAAAGATTTGCAGCCTTGGAAACCATATGGGGCAGTTCTACCCTGCCCTATAGGATTGTTATGAGTCAGAATGAACTTAATGACGAGTTTGTTTTCAGTGCTTATGACACAGGCACTAAGATTACCGGTAGAGTCAGCCTTCCCAGCATATAAATTGAATCTCTTTGACTTCCTAAACACGTTTTTTTTCCCCAGAATAGTCGACTTCATTATGCCATAGTTTCGTCAGCTAAAAAATCCGGTCAACTACAGTTCTAGCTCTTAGGTTGCTACGAGAATGATATAAGATAAAGGATGAATACACCTAAAAATATTGCTGCACATAGTAAGGCTCAATAAATGAGTCTGCATGCTATTTTTATTGTTATCATTTTGTTAGAATTTTAATATCATAATTATATTTAACATTCCTTGGGAATAGTTCCCACTGAGTTACACTTTATTCATAACTCACATGTGTCTGCATCCCTTCTGAACTGCAGCATCATCAGCCACGTCTTAAGAGGCATAGAAGTATTTTAGAGCATCTGGCTCTTCAAAACCAGCTGGCCTGCCTCGTAAACCCTACCTCCTGTTGTCCAAATTTCCAAAGTCAGCATGAATCTCATAGAGGATTCAAGGAGAAGACAGTTCTGGCACTGAATAAGCAACAGCTCATGATTCTACAGGGTCACAACTCATTGTCTTTCTCAAGATGGCAAACTCCCGACTAACATTAATTGCTTTTGTTTAAAGTCTGTACTTAACACTGGTGTAAGAGCATATGGTTGGCAATATCTACACAAGGAATGAGTTGACTTATTTTGGGATAAAGGCATGCAAATAGTCTGGCTAAAAGCCAGGATGGGATAATGATGAGGACTGTCAGCCAAACGTGTTGCAACTAAGGTTCTTGATTCTCAATAACTCTTGATTCTCAATAGCTGGTATCAGTCAAAGATGAGGACTAAAAGAACATTGACTACAGGGTAATATTATGCTATTCTATAATGGAGACTCTTTTGGGTACATATAATATTTTCCTTTCTATTAAACTGTGTAACTATTTCTTCTCTTCTACTTGATTTTGAGACCTATAAAAACAGGTTTTATGCCCAATGCTGCTATGTACACATGGACCAACAAAGAATTTGCCAAAAAAAGACAAATATATAAATTACTATTACAAAATCCTCACTCCAAATCATTTCTGAAATGGAATATTAAACTTGGATATGTTCTTATATATTAGACACTGAGCAGAGTAAATATGAAATCAGCTTGATAATCACAACATGTAGAACAGTTTGAATAATAAATTTGCCACCATTTACATTCATTTTAACTAAGAGAAGGGAGAACTTAAAAGTAATGTGTTGAGGCAGTTATCACCCATCTTCAGTATTTAATCCTGGTAGAGGGGAAATAATCTCTTGAGTCCATTTTGGATAGTAAGTGTCTCTAACATACCATTCAAGATATCGGAGGGGATGGTATGAGGTCAAAACAAGATAAAATACTCAGGATAGAAGCCCATCTGCCAATAACTCACTGCAGGCTGAGGAGTATGTGTAAAAAACTAGGCAGATCAAATACTCGATGGCTTTTTTATTTTTTATAGCATTGATTGAGTGTCTCTAGAGAAGAAATGAAAAAGGAGTAAAATGTGTGAAAGAATGTAATGAAGTCTATAAATTCCCTGAAGACTAACTGGGTTTATAATCTAAATTAGATTAACCAGGTCTACACTCAATAGACGACTCAATTAGGCAAGATCAATTATAATAACTCTACATTTTCAATGAATTAAAAAAGAGGGACAAAAGTGTATTACATTTATAAAACATGTAACTAAAGTTAATTCATATTTTATGACAAGATCCTTAGGGACAGTAAAATATGACAACAGTAAAGAATTAATTTGGGCTTCATAGATGGTGCTTTTATACATGTACCTAAGTTTTTAATAGACATTTATCTATATAGAAATATGGAGCTAAATTATAAGTAATTCGTTCAGCTCAGAAGAGATAGATAAGAGAGTTGACCAATTGTTTTGCTTGGTTGATCACCTTTCTATGCTTTCCTGAAAGGAATTAATGGAAATTGCATCCTTTTCATAGGCAGAAAATTGTCTTTCATTTTATTTCTTATTCACTATATAAGTGATAATATCTAAAAATAGTTGGTGGTGTCTACCCTTAGAGAAACCTAGGATACAGGTTCAGTCACATGTGAATATATATTTTTTTAAAAAATTGAATGCTCTATTCTAAATGAGACTTTTACTAATTTGTGAGGGGAAACAATATGCAAGATTTCATTTCTTGAGAACGAGAGAAAATAGAGAAGGAAAAGTAAAGAAAGTAGGAAAAAGCTAGAAAAGTTAATCTTGTAATATAGAGATTTTTCATTGTTTTAATTGTGTCTTCCATTGAGAAAAATTGGGAGTAGTATTAAATTAGTTAAAGAACAGAATGTTGATAGAAAATGGATAAATTTTAAGTTATTTTTTTATGTATTCATTTTTAAATCAGGATTTTTGATTAATGTCTAATTACCAAGCTAAATTACATATATATTTACATATATCAGTTAAAACTTTACACTATCTAGTACACTGGGTGTTGGCTTTTGAGGGGTTTGTTGTTGTTGTTATTTGCCATCGAGTCACCCTGACTCCTAGCAACCCCTCCTTGGGTTTCGGAGGCAGTTATCACTACGGAAGTAGGATAGCCCAACCTTTGAGGGGTTGTTGTTGTTGTTGTTGTTGTTAAGTGCCGTTGAGTCGTTTCCGACTCATAGTGACCCCATGCACAGCAGAACAAAACACTGCCTGATCCCGTGCCAGCCCCACAATCCCTGCTATACTTGAGCCCATCATTGCAGCCACCATGTCAATCCATCTTGAAGGCCTCCCCCTCTTTC
>NW_006921660.1:7384190-7400139 GCF_000298275.1 Orycteropus afer afer
ACCTCTGTCTGGCTTCCTGGCTTTTAATCCCCTTTCTCCTGCTCTTCTGCCCTGCTGTTTTGTGCATCCCTGAGTTGTCCCTGGGGCTGAGTGCTCCTCTGTCTGGGTTCCTGGCTTTTATCCCCTTTCTCCTGCTCTCCGGTCCTGCTGCTTTGGGTGGGCCTGAGTTTCCTCTCCTCACCTAATCCCTTCAGCTGACTGCTCTTCTCTCTGGCTTCTTGGCTTTTAATCCCATTTCTCCTGCTCTTCCTGCTTGCTACTTTGGGCGTCCCTGAGTTGTTTCTCCTCACCTGAAACCCTGGGGCTGACTGTCCTTCTGTCCGGGTTCCTGGCTTTTTATCCCCTTTCTCCTGCTCTTCCGGCCTGCTACTCTGGGCAGGCCTGCGTTGCCTCTCCTCACCTAATCCCTTCTGCTGACTGCTCTTTCTCTGGCTTCCTGGCTTTTAATCCCCTTTCTCCTGCTCTTCCCGCTTGCTACTTCAGGTGTTTCTGAGTTGTCTCTCCTCACCTGTAACCCTGGGGCTGACTTTGAAAGGTAGAGGACCTATTTTTACCTTAAGAAAGGTGGTCTTTGTCATTGGCTCCAGAGAACTAACATTTAGAGTAACTGGGATTATTAATCAGGACTTTCAAGCCATACCTGAGTTTCTGCTGGTGAATAGGGGTTGGCCAGACCAGAAAAGACTCACTTGGAAGGTTGGTATCAAATAGCCTCAGGAAGCATGATTTAGCCTGTCATGCAGGCCCTACCAGGGAAACCCAAAACACCAAGGATCAGGAAGTTTCCTCATTGACAAAAACAACTGTTCTCAGGATTATAGAACATCCCTTTGCACTGGTAGCCCTCCCAGACCTTTTCCTATGCATCTGTATGTTTGTATCCTTTTTTAAAAAATTATTATTATTATTATAATCATTAGTCATGAGCAGGGAGACTGAGCATGCAGTAACTAAACTTTTGGCTGCTCACCAAAGTGTTGGCAGTTCAAATCTACCAGTTGCTTGCTCCACAGGAGAACGACGTGACTGTCTGCTGCCATAAAGATTATAGTCTATGAAACTCTATGGGCATTTTTGTTCTGTCCTATAGGGTTAGTATGAGTTAGAATTGACTCCATGGCAACAGGGTTTTTTTTGTTGTTGTTTTTTGTAGCATAAGCATTCTATATTCTCTGTGAATACTGTGAGTTGTTCCAGTGAATGCTCAAATCTAAAGAGACAGGAAGACAGCAGTCAGAAAGTAAGGGCATAATGTGCACTCCCAAGCTTGTGGATGGCATTCTGAATAGACAGTAGAAAATCAGCCCTGAATTTGTGACCAGCGGGTCAGAAAGTTGAGGTGTCATGTAGACTTCCCAAACTTTTGGCTGATGTCTACCTACTGGCAATGTGAAGTGTCTTGATCTTTTAACTTTGACCTCTAACCTAGTTCCAGGTAGCAAAGTCAAAGTGTTTGTCATGATTGGTGGAGTAGGGGAATGTAAGGATTAGATCAATTTCCACATTTCAGGGACTGAATTCATGATGATCTTTACTGTGCCAGTTTCTATTTTTAGAAATTAAGAGCCCAATTCTTCCTTTTCTGTACAAATCTCATGAATGTGAACTTAAAAAAAAAAAAGTGTAAATATATAGAAACAACTTACGCTCTTTTCCAATAGAAATTGTAAACTTTTGTACCACCCGATATTGCTTAAAAATTTTATGAACATGTATAAGATTGAATTATATAAATTGTTTTATCTCTTTTGACATTGAGATTATAGAATTTTTTGTTACCTTAGCTTCTATAGATATTTTAAACACTTTTCTATAATGTGGAGCATCATATTTCAAAGTTTTATGAATGTGACCCAGAATAAGAAATATAATGTATACAGCCTGGTGTGTGTGTGTGTGTGTGTAACAAGTTTTATGAAACAATGTGCCCTTGCCAATGTGAAGTACTGTGACTTTTTCTATTCTATTTATTTTATTTGAATATAAAATATGCATGTAAAAATGAATAAATTACCTCACAACCTAATTAAAGGCTTGTGAACTCAATGGAATCTGAAGTCCATTAATAAAGGCAATATATTCTCTGTGTACATGCAAAGATGTAGAAAAATATAAGACTCAGAATATGAATTAAATGCTGAATGCAAAGCAACTTTCAAGCACTGTGCAATTGAACAATGTTAATTAGCTATAAACATCAATTCAATTTAAAAGAGATGTATATTTTCTTAACCTAATGAGTATTTATACAATACTTACGTTGTGTAAGGCACTGTATACTAGTACTTTGGAGAGATCATCATTTCACTTAGTATCTCCATCAGACTCATGAGGTCCATTTCACAGAAGAGAAAACTAACTTGCTATGATGTAGTAAGTTATTTAACAGGGCCTTTTGCCTTGGTTCTTTGGAAAAACACCTTGAGAAATGTTTTCCTGAAGCCCTGAGGAGTTGTCTTTGCCCTAGTTTTCTACCACAGAATGTTTGTTACTTTTGCGGGTAAGTTGTAAACAACTTGGCTTGACACTTTTTGTCTCATCTTGGACTACAGCCTACCCTGTAATTAGTATGTGCCTTGCAGAGATTGGGCAAGAGACTACATACATGAGGTAAGTTTTAGCTCTGCCATATGAGGACAGTAAGTTTTTTTTTTCTTTTTGTACCTGCTTAAGGCATTTGACTGCTAACCAGAAGGCTGATGGTTCAAACCCACCAGCCACTCCTCGGAAGGAAGGTTGGGCAATCCACTTCTGTAGTGATACTGCCTCAAAAAACCAAAGAGGTGTCGCTATGAGTCGGGTCTGACTTGACGGCACATAACAACAGTAACAACAGCGTGCAAATGAAGTATCTGTGACCTACCACGAGGGTACGGGTCAGTTTCCAGCCTTGGTGGAGTACCATGACCTGAAATTGCAAAGAGTCTGTATTTAAGCAGCCAGCCACACAGAGATTTGTCAGACAAAAGAAACAATAATAGAAGCATCAGAAAAGAACCAGAAAAGAGGAGCAGAGAGAGAAAGCAAGTAAGGAATCTCTTAATAGAGCTGTAACACTAGTCAAGGGCTGTACACTGAAGACGGTGAGAGGCTCAGAAGGGGTTTAGTGGCAGTCTGTGGTGACAGAGGCAGAGCCAAGAGGAACCTGCCTGAAGGGGCCAAGACGGGCCTGTACTGAGGGGGCCAAGAAGAGCTTGTTCTATGCGGATTGATAGGAGCCTGTCCTCAGGGCACTGAGAGAAGCCTGTCTTCAAGAGGTCAAAAGTTGCTAAGAGAACTATCCTGCACTGAAAAGTAAGACTGCCTACATGCTGCCTGATCCTGATTCCTGAATTATATAGCCTGTTGATCCTGATTCTCAGTTGTACCCTGTTCCTTAATAAATGAATTAACTGTAATTATGGTTATGATTTCTTTGTGGTCATTGGAAGAAATTATCACACCCAGCAGAGATGTTGAGAATGCTATGGGAGGGATAGCTGGTGTCAGAATTGGTAAAACGTTTGGAGAGTAGGGGTTTGTCTGACCTCCACCTGACAGAAATCAGATTTGGGCTAATCCTGGTTATTATCCTTCCAGAGGCTACTACTATAATTACTATTATCACCATTTCCAAGATACAGAGAGGTTCCTACTCAAAGAGCTATCTGTCTATTAAAAGAGGCCAAGTTTGGAATTAGAGTATTAGTGTTGGACGTGAATACTGAAACTCAATTGCAAAAGTCCTTCAGATAAGACCCAGGAGATCTTAGACCGGAAAGAACAGAAATATAAGGAGGAAAACTCATGACTGGTGAACTGTGGTGCAAACTTGGTATTCATGGAGTCAGGTTTATTATATTAACCTTATTACTCAGACAAGAGGATGTCAAGAACAGCTGCAGTTAAGGATGATTAATGCCTTCTGCCGGTTTTAGGGACTAGCCTGTAGGTTAGGCAATATAGGTTTAAAATGCTACTCTGTGACCTTTGGAAAGTTGATTTGACCTCTGACTTTTCACTTGTAAAAGGGCAAAATAATACCAACTTGATATTACTGAGATATTATAAGGAGAAAATATAAGTAAAGTGTCAGTAAAGTACCTGGTACATAGGAAAACCAGTATAAATGGTATATTAAAAACGAAATGGTATATACAAAAACCAAACTCACTGCCATGGAGTCGAATCTGACTCGTAGTGACCCCTCCGTGGGTTTCCGAGGCATAGCTCATTGGAAGTACATTGCCCAGTCTTCCTTCTGAGGAGTGGCTGGTGGGTTTGAACTGCTAGCCTTCTGGTTAGCAGGCAAATGCCTGAGGTAATATGCCAACAGAGCTCCCTAAATGGTATATACTATTATTTATTTATTGTTTTATTCCTATTGTCCTTCTTGTTGTTTCCTCCTACCTAGAGCAAAACTGAGAACAAATCGTGAAATGAAACTAAATCTACAGAGAGAATTTAAGTGGCCCTGGTTTTAAAGTAGAACAGGAAGCAGACCAAATGCATACATATGTACATTGCAATGACTTTCTGTATTTCCTAGTTGAGAAATTTTTTTAAATTTTTATTTCACATCACATATTTGCTTCTATCTGTTTTGGGGAATACTCTTAAAGATGACTGGCAGAAAGAAGTGCAAAGATTATGTGATTGCCACCTCCCAAGGACTGAAAGGGGTGAATAAAAGCTGAACTAATCTACTTGGTTAAAATAATCAGATTGATAGTATTACGTGAAATAAAGTCTCAGTATTTCTCTTCTTCTTTTTTTAATAATAATTAAATATTCCCTAGTGCATATATTCCCCAAAAATGTGTTTGTTTGATATTTATTTCATGAGAAGGGCACAGTCACACTGGTATTTAGCAACAAATCATTTTGATTTCTTGCTTATTTTAACAATGCTCAAAACTTGATGGGAACTGAAAAAATTTCACTCTTAGATTAGAGCTCAAGGGTTGAAAATGTAAGACAGATTATTTTTAAAATTATTCATTCTGTTTCCTCACCAGTGGATTGAAATTTTGATTTAAATATGCTCACATCTATTTCTAAGCAAAAAAGCGTTGGAAAAATATCATTAAGAAAAAAATCAGTAACTTTAAAAACATAATTAAAATATTCTCTATATAATAACCATGAAATTAAATACAAGTTATATTTTGTGAAAATATTTACAGCAAGTACATACTAAATGGGTTACCATACTCTCTATATACAAATTCATAAAGACAAAGTATAAAAATTCTAATAACCCAACACAAAAACTTGACAAAAGATATGAACAGCCAGTATGTTAATGTAGAAAAGTAAAAGCTAAGAGTTCTAACTTCAATCTCACTCAAATTAGAAGTTAATAAACATGTTACTATTTTTCATCAAACTCAACAATTTAACAAAAATACATTTGAAAAGATGTGTGGTAATGGAGTAATAAAAGGAGAAACAAGATACACATGCCCATACACTACTGCAATGAGTGGAACGATCATTTGAAATTATCTAAAAGATCTGTAAAATCTATAGGACCTCTCTCTCTCTCACTCTGTCTCTCTGTCTGTCTCTCTCTATCTCTCTGTCTCTGTCCCTGGCTCTGTCTCTCTCACATACACACAAAGAATCTTTGTTCATTCCTTCCTTCCTTTATGAAGCACTGAATCAAACCACTTTTCTATGAACATTCCATAAGTTTGGAAACCATTTTAATCTGTACTTAAATTTTAAAAATAAATAAATGAAATCTGTCAAAAAATAAGTGATATTGCCATCTAGAAACAAAACAACTATGTAATGCCAATAATTTTTAAATAGTTTAATCCTACTGAACATTCTCATGTATCATGACAATGTCACCCATAGGGCTCTGTGACAAGACATCCAGGTAAGTAATTTTCCTTTCTTACGTATAAATTATATGGTAACTAAAAAGTAAACTTTGACACATTGCAATCACTACACCCACTGTCACTGAGCTGATTCTAACTCAAAGCAGCCTTATAGGACAGAGTAGAACTGTGTCACAGAGTTTCCAAGGCTGTAAATGTTTGCAGAAGCAGACTGACTCATCTTTCTTCCACAGAGCAGCTATTGGGTTTGAACTGCTAACCTTCTGATTAGCAGTCAGATGGTATAACCACTGTGTCACCCAAGTTCCTTTCAAACCACTATAATAGTCAGATGTCAGCTACTACTCATGTCCCTCCAACAAAGAGTGAAACACCTGGAAATTCAAGTGGAAATAGGTTTTCTGTTCTGGATATAACTTAGTATTAAACTCTGAACCTGAACATATACTTGGACCTGTCTTAAACGTGAGGAGTATTTCTCTCTTGTTTTACTTATTTCAAAGATTTTGTTTAGCCAAATATTCAGATATATGTCTGCAGTAAGACTTAACTTATACACAAAACAGTGGAGTACATGGCTGTTGGCATGAAGTATATTGTTACCTTGGATTATCAATATTTCTATGACCTGTGCAGACATATAAAAATCCATGCTGGTGCAGTACTTAAGCACTCAGCTGCTGAGAAAGACTGGCAGTTTGAACCCACTCAGCAGTTGCATGGAAGAAAAAGAACTGACAGTCTTCTCCTGTAAAGGTGACAGCCTAGAAAACACTTATGGAGTTCTACTCTTGTCACACAGGGTTGCTATGAGTCAAAAATCATCTCCACGGCACCTAACAACAATAGGAACAGAGTGTTAGTAAAATGAAGGGACAAATTATGCATACTACTTAAGGCAGTGGTCATAATAGAGAGTTGGTTACTCCATTGTAATCTTATGTAATATCATGTTCCAATGTGTTTCATAAATAGCATTTAAACTTAAAATGTCACGATTACCCTAATTAGATGTTTTCTAGTTCAGATAATAAAACAAATCCGATGTGAATCTAGTGACGAATATGTCATGAAGCTAGTTAAAATAATTTTACTTAAATCAACAATTGATCCAAATGAATGATAAACTGGACAAAATATATAATCTTCAAACTATCCAGACTATGAAGCGACAGAAAATATAATGAAATAAGATCTGCATCCATCTGATAAGTGTTAAGTCTCTGTCAAATGGAAAAACATACACTTGTCAAAATTGAATTGATTCCCTGGCTATTTTAGTAGCATTCATGTGTTCCAATGGACAGATGTTTGGATTCATCATGTAGACAAAACATCCCAGTGATTGCTTGGATCCATTACAGTTTTTCAATGTTCTTTCAGATGGTTAGCACTGTGTGGGCTGTCTAAATATTCAACAATTCATTGAATGGCATCTTGAAAATATATAGACAAAGAAAACTTTCCTGGAAGGCACGTTTCTAAAAAAAGCTAATATTTCTAGTCCTGTGAATCTTCAGATAACAAAAGTTTCTTTTCTTTTTTTTTTTTGAATTATTTATTTATTTTTGTTTGAACGAGATGACTAAGAGGCTGAAGCTGAACAATCATTTATCCCAGGTTAGCTATATATATGTAAGAGCATAATTTGATTTTGAAAGACAGTCTGTAGTGAAACTAAGATCAGGGTTTCTGAATATATTTCTCAAAGGCACTTTGCAGACTGACCTTTTAATCTAGGTCCAATACTATGAACTACCACCATCTTATATTTATTCCTAATTCTCACATTAATATTCATTGTAAAAATCACTCTAAAAATTGCAATTTCAGAATCAAAGTTCCATTTACTCTTGGATAGAGGGTTGGTACTCTGTCATAAACACAGTTCAGACAAAGTTCATGTGTGGGCTTCACAGGTAGCATGCTATCAGTAAAGGAAAGAATTTCAAGAACCAACATTTTGTGAGAACTTTAAAAGGAGCTCTGGTGGCATTGTGGCTAAAGCATTTGGCTGCTAACCTAAAGATCAGAGGTTCAAACCCACCATCTGCCTGCCCAGATGGAGAAAGACGAGACAGTCTGCTTCCTTAGAGATTTATAACCTTGGAAACCCCATGGAGCAGTTCTACTCTGTCCTATAGGTTTGCTATGAGTTGGAAACAACTTCATGGCTGTGGATTTTAAAGTACTCAATGAATTTTATGAATGAAGTAGACTCATATTTAATAAAAAGTAATTCTAGAATATCCTATTCTATACAGTTTTCTAAACGGTATATTCTCATATTTCTCAGCACAAAACGCAGTTTTTACTTCAAAATGGATGAAATATATTTTAAGATACATAAAATCTCAAGGTCCTTTTATCACTTTAACTTCATTGTAAATAACTATTTTTCTTCCACAATGTCAGTTGGCAACCAAAATTATTTTATACAAGAATTGTAGATTTTAGAATCGTGTCAAATGGGATTAAACCCACTGCCGTTGAGTCGAACCCGATTCATTGTGACCCCTCCTTGGGTTTCCGAGGCAGTATCACTATGGAAGTAGATTGCCCATCCTGCCTTCCAAGAATGGATTAATAATTCACTGTACTCCAACTGGCCCCTTTCCATACCCTTGTCTTTCGAATGAACTATATCGTTATTGTTGCTGCTATTGTTCCGAATTTATAAAATCACTTCTATGGACAAGATCTTTTGAAATCAGAAAGCTTTATCTTTTTTTCCTTAATATACAATTTTGGAGTAAAAAGTTTCTTTTTTACTTTAGCTCCACTTCCTTTAATATTTTCTTCTACCTATTTCTAAGTGGTTCTCACAGGTCCTAGCTCGAAAGACAAAGCTATCTGCCTAGAAATGCATTTATATCATATTGGGAAAGAAAGAGAATTAACGTTTATTGAGTAATCTCTAGATTTTAGACACTTTCCAAATCCTTATATATTTTATTATTTCTGAGACAGATATCACAAAATCTACAGTACCATTACAGAAACAAGAACTCTGACATGCGGTATTTGGGAACTTGTTCAAGGGCACATAGCAAAGTATCAGGGTTGATATTCAAAGCAAGATCTATTTGAATCAAGGGATTTGCTCTTTTCATTGTACCTCACTGAACTTTGTCCTAAGAAGTTCATCCCTAAGAAGCAATTTTAGATACAAACATTCTTAATCTTTTTGAACCAAAGCTAATGATTCCTTGAACTTTTGCCCAATTTGAATGTTTTATAATAGCATTAAACAGTAAGCTACTATGGGTTCCATCCCCTATCTCTTGATAATAAGCTATGATCTTGAACAAATCATTTCACCTGTCTCAAACTTAGCTACCTATCTATTCAATAAAAGAATTTGACGAGGATTCTTCATAGATGACATTTGTATGATTATATCTATGATATTTTATTCTAACTCCATCACTAATCCTAAAGTCATATTTTCACACACACACAAAAAAAACTCTGTTCCTTTTTTGAAGAGAAAGGATTCTAGTAGTTTTCACTTATTATTTGAGAGTCCTGTTATATGACTAAAAGTAATGTAACATTTTAAGTAACTCACAGAAATGGCAATTTGAAAATACATGTTGACTATGAAACTCTTAAGGTTGGGCAATCCTACTTCCGTAGTGATACTGCCTCGGAAACCCAAGGAGGGGTCGCTATGAGTCGGGGCCGACTCGACGGCACATAACAACAACAACAACAACATGAAACTCTTGAAAGCAACTAATCATTGAAATATTAAGAGAACAATTTCTTGTTGCTATTGTTAGATGCCATTGAGTCTATTCCAACCTATAGCAACCTTACATGGTAGAGTGGAACTGACTTATAGGATTGCCTAAACTGTAGTCTTAAAAGAAAGAGACCTCCAAGTCATTTGTCCCAATTAGGCCTTGGTTAAGGAGTTTGGTGGCACAGTGGTTAGGGCATTTAGCTACCAACCAAAAGGTCAACAGTTTGAACCCATCAGCTGCTCTGCAGGAAAAAGTGAGGCAATCCATTCTGTAAAAGTATATAGCCTTAGAAATACTGTGGGGCAGTTCCACTTTTTCCTATAGAGGAGTCAATATGAATTGGAATTGCCTAAATGGCAGTAGTTTTTGGTTTTCAGCTACTGGATTGTTCAAACCACCAATCTTTCATTAAGCACCTGCATTTAACCATTGTACTAGGAGGGCTCACTAAGAAAGCAATTATACAGCCCCATATGATAAAGAAAGTGACTCATTTTAAACCAACTATTCTAACATGATAAAAAGAAAGTAATCCATATAGTTTCTTAAAGCCACAATCATTTGTTATGTACCCACACAAACCAATCTATAATTAAATAATTTACAGAACCTTAATGTCTTAAACCCAAAAATTAAATTATATGTAAATGTAATGCAATGAATAAATTGAGAACATATTCTTAGCTTTACTAACAAAATGCCACGGCCATAGCTAATGCACTAAGCACACAATGCCAGTTGAGACATACCAAATATAGAAAAAAAGGAAGCTTGTAATGATTTTAGTGGAGTCCCTGTGTGACACAAATGGTTAATGAGCTTGGTTACCAGATGAAAGATTGGCATTTCAGGTCCACCAGAAGCACTAGGGAAGAAAGGTCTAAAGATTGATTTCCAAAAATCAGCCTCTAAACATTCTGCAGAGCACAGATCTACTCTGGCACACATGGGGTTGCTGTGAGTTGGGGCTGATTTGATGGCAACAGGTTGGTGTTATTGTTGTTGTTTATTTTGTTTTTAAGAGTAATTTTAGTTACTAATCTACTATTTCTTTTATTTTTATAAGTAAGAACATTTAGGTATGAGTGGACATTTTCACATGGGAGCTCTGGTAGCATAGTGCCTAAGTTATTTGACTACTAACTAGAAGGCTGATGGTTCACACCCACCAGCCACTTCTGGGAAGGAAGGTTGGGCAATCTACTCCCATAGTGATACTGTCTTGGAAACCCAAGGAGAGGTCGCAATGAGTTGGATCCGACTTAATGGCAGTGAGGTTGATTTTTGGTTTTGGTACATTTACACAGAAATACATAAATGTGTGAAATAAAATTTAATGATAATTATGTAACCTCTTCTACCTATTGTAACTTATTATAACATTCTGTTAAAAGAAACAGAGTTGGAAAAGAGTAAGAATTTGCTGATTGATGTAAATTATATGGTTGAATGGAGGGTTCATGATTATTCATTATATTATTAAAAACCGGTTAAGTGGATAAATTTTAATGACGGAAATGTATGATAAACCAAGGATGAGCCAATTATGTATTGCTTAATTATCTTAAAAGTACAACAAATGAAAACTTATAAGTAATTATTTTTACCTTAAAATTTGAGTTAAGTAAAAATTCCATTTTTAGAAAAACATAAAATTTTTAACTACAATAGAGCATAATAGAATTTTCTTTTAAGTAACTAAGGATAAAGGATTAAGAACTTTTGTGTGTACTGCCAACTCATTGGTATGAATTATCAGTTACAGAAATATTGAATATTATATCTATTGAATAAGCACTTAACGGAGTATTGACAATTCCAGTCATTGACTTTAACATTTATTTCACATTTAGTAAATGAAAAATATGTGATCTGGTCTAAATAATGCTCTCTTTATGAATGTTTTTTTTATGCACTCCCTGAGTGGTGCAAAAGGTTAAGATCTTGGCTGCAAACTGAAAAAGTGACAGTTTGAATTCACTCAGAGGCACCTTGGAAGAATGGGCTGGTGATCTATTTTGAAATATCAGTCATTAAAATCATATGGAGCACAGTTCTGTTCTGACACACATGGGGACACCATTATTCAGAATCAATTCTGCAGCAGATTATTATTTTCTTTCTTTTTGTATAGTCTAGTTGAAAGTAGAGGAGACCTACTTACACAGTGGTTAAGCACTTGGCTGCTAACCTAAGGGTTGGTGGTTCAAACTCATTGGCTGCTTGGTGGGGGGAAGTCCGGACAATCTGCTCCCATAAAGATTACAGCCTTAAAAACCCTGTGGAGGCAGTTCTACCCTGTCCTATAGGGTCACTGTGACTTACAATTTATTTGATTTTTTTTTTTTGAAAGTAAGTGAAAACTTTTAATAAATAACTCAGTCCCTTAAAGATGAGACTGAGAACTGAAGAAAAGTCAGAATTTGAGAGCCAAATGTGTTCTGATCCTCCTTTAAAATATATCTTCAATAGACTAAAGAATCATACAGTTCTTACTTAAATTAGGCAGGTACTAATTAAACTCATCCAAATAGCATCTTATCCAAGGTGTAGTCTGGGCAAGAATCTAAGACATTCTTCCTTTTTCATCATCACTATCATCAGCCATCACCATAATCACCAAAATTATCAGCTTCTTCATTAACATCCAGATCATCAGTAGTAGTGTATTTCTAAACCTGTTATAACTCAAGAACTGCAGTGTGTTAGGAGAAAAAGTAAGTTTATCTAAAGTCTAGAGGGGAAGTATAATGTTGAAATACAACTTTAAATAAGACAACATATGATATTTACTGCTGGGCAATGACGGCAACATGTAGCAAGTAGTAATCTAAGTGGCCATCATTCAATGGCAACAAAGATAGAGTACAGCTTCTAAAATAAAGAGACAGAAATATTAACAGCAGTTGCCCCTGCAAACCACAGCCACAGCTGCTACCCAGAAGACATACTAGAAGTGAGCTCTCAGTGTAAACTCTGTGATGCTAAATCACAAGGATAGGAAACAAACTCCCTTCTTGTGTTGAACAAAACTCTGTTAAATCAGTGTCATGTTCGGGCCCAAAGGACTACAATGATTATAGCTGTTCATCAAAATGTAAACTCAATGATTTGCAGTATGACTTACAATTATATACTCAGCATTATGAACTCATACTAAGTTATTCTGTGAATCCATTCAAATCAGATCTAAGTTTGTAAGTTACAGATAATTAGAATTCCTATTTCTCATTTATTTGGAAAATGTCAAAATCATTAGTACCATAAAGTCTATTATAGATAGCACTATCAAATACAGCATGTAACTTCTGATGTTCTGATATGGACTATTCAGTTTCTTTACTGACATTAAGCCATTATTTTTTTATTGAAATAAAATAACCTTATACCTGATTGGTGGTGTGTTCAGTACTATTGTAGGTAACACAATTTTGCACAATACAATGTACCTGCCCTAATAAAGTGGAGAGGTCAATAAAAATAGTAAACAAGTGAATAGATAGATAGATAAATTAATATGTAAGATTTTTCAATAAATAGTTTGAAAAAATAAATGTATTCAAAGGAATACTACACACACACACACACACACACACACACATATATATATATGCCAAGAAATATCTTTCTGAGGAGATGATATTTAGATAAAAACCTAAAAGATAAAGGAAGTCATGTAAGCAATGAAGAGAAACACATTCCAAGAATAGAATAAAGCAAATTTAAAAGCCTTGATCCAGAAAAGAGCTTCCTTCACACATTCTTTAACACATCAGCAAGTTAATGTAACTGGGAGCAAAGACAATAGGATTGAGAGGGACACAAAATAAAGCTATAGAGGTAGACTGGGGACCTACTCAGGGCAATGAAGACTGAGGTGACAAACTGGATATTGTTTTAAGAGTAGTGGTAACCAAAAAGACTCACAGCCATCAAGTTGACTCATACTCATAGAGACCCCCATTGGGATTCCAAGGCTGTAAATCTTTACGGAAGCAGACTACCTCATCATTCTTCCAGAGTAGCTGGGGTGGGGGTTGGGGGTTGAACCAGCAATGATTAGCAGCCAAATGCTTTAACTGCTATACTACCAGAGCTCCTTTCCACACACACACACACACAGAGTTGTAGGAAGCCATAAAAAGAATTTAGCAGGTGAGACATGATTTGATGTAAAGTTTTCAAAGATGATTCTAATTCAGATTATGGAAGGAGAAAAAAAATGTATTTAAACCAGAAAGATTGGTTAGAGGAGTATGGTAGTTAAGGTTATGTGTCATCTTGGCTGGGCCTGGATTTGAGTGACTAGGCAGCTAGATGTACTTATTCCCTATGATGAGACTGGTAATCAACTCAGGAATCAACTTAGGAATGTGGTATGCTTCCAGTATATAAGCAGCAACCGTGAGAAAGGTCTCAAGCTTTTTGGCATACTCGGACCCTGCATGTGGTTCACCATGCTCTGCCAATTTTGGGACTCTTGACAGACTTGTTTCCATGGCCGCCTGTGTGGTTTAGTAATATCAGGACTATTTTATTTGTTGACCTTGGGCTTGTTAACCTCAGTAGCCAGCAGCTGTCTGAGTTAAGAGACACCTCTAGCTCCAATGGGCTTGGAGCAAGAGGCAGAGCTGAAGCCCAAGGTCAAGAGGCTTTCACCCAGTGCTAGAGCCTGGCACTTTGAACTTGGACCTCCAGCCTCCAAAACTGTAAGAGAATAAACCCATGTTTGCTAAAGTCACCCATTTGTAGTATTTTCTGTTAGAGTGTCAAGAAGTAACCAAAACAGAGGGTATTTCAGGAATTTAAGCAAAAAACGACACTAGCATAGACTGAGATGTTATCTGTAAAGATGGAGAAGAGTGGTTGGAAAGAAGATATACTTTGGTGACAGAAACTACACACTTGGATATTTTATGTGGAGGGAGATTAAAAGGAGTCTCAAAAGAATAACTTCTAGGTATCTAATTTGTGCTACTATTTGAATGGATGATTCTATTTACCAGATGGAGGAGAAATTCATTTAGAGCGCTTCATAGTTTAAGTTTTGGACATATTATATTTGAGATGTCTATGAGACATCCAAGAGCCCCAGTGGAGCAATGACTAAGTGCTCAGCTGCTACTGGAAAGGTCAACAGTTTGAACCCACCAGCAGTTCTGTGGGAGAAAAGAACTGGAGATCTGTTCCCATAAAGATTTCAGCCAGGAAAACCCTATGGAGAAGTTCTTCTCTGCCTTAAAGGATCATTATGAATCAGAATCAACTCACCATTATACAACATGAGACATCCAAGGAAACAGAGCTCTATATACATACCTAAAAATCAGAGGAGAGATCTAGGATGCCATTATAAAATCACCAATTATGAACTAGCACATGATATTTAAAATCTTGGGCAAGGAGATCACCCAAGATAGAGCAGGTTGAGATAAACCATAAAGATGATAAACTTAGCCTTAAAGAGTTTCAACCAGCAAATGCAAGCAGATAGAGAAGTAAAAAGGTGACATGATGACATGGAAGTGTTTCATGAAGGAAAAATCAGCCAACTATGTTGAAATCTGTTCGATGATCTATGAGGATATAGTAAAAAAAAAAAAAAAAAAACACTGGATAATTTGTAATCAATCATTGATCCTTATGAGAAAAATTTCAGTGGATTGTTGGGGGAAGAATTTAGCTTGGGATGGGATAGAAGAGTGAATGAGGAGGAGGAAACAGGAGACAGAATAAATGCAGAATATATGTTCGAGACAAGTAAGAAATAGTCAAAGCAGGAAGCTCATTGAATAAGGTTTGGGAAAATAGGGTCCAAAACATGTGATAAACATGATAACAGAAAGAAGATGAAAAGGGCTGGTATAAATGCAAATAACCTCATGGTTAGAGTGATGTAACTATTTCAATAACTTCCATTCCTTCTTCTTCTTCTTCTTTTTTTTTTTTTTTTTTTAGGAATGGGCACAGTGGAAAGTAAGGGATGATGAAGCATTTTAGAAGATTTTAGGAGAAAAGATGAAATTAGTCATCTCAAAATGTAGAAAAGGGAACTTCGAAGAAAACAAAAACAAAAACATAGCCCATCTGCAATGAAGTGTTGCTTTTCCATTTTAGTTTAATGATATATAAATTTAAACCAAATAGCCTATTTTTGTGATTGTTCTTCAGAAATTTTAAATTGCTTGTGTTTCAAGCATGCAGAATCTGTTTTAGACTGAACAGAACTCTACTTGCAATCTTGCAGTTTCCCTCAACTTTACCAGTTATGTTTACTCTTTTATGTCTACCCATTGCCCTTTGTACATGTATCATTTTCTAGATTCTCTGCTTTTATTTTTTTACATGTGCATTTTGTATGTTGTCTTC
>NW_006921660.1:7402269-7405284 GCF_000298275.1 Orycteropus afer afer
CTGGTGTTTAAAACCCAGCGAGATGCACCTGGTGCATAGGTAACAGCCAGTTTATAGACTGAGACAGACTAGGAAGAAGGAAGAGGCCATCCACTTCTGAAAGAATTGGCCAGGGAAAACCTTATGAATAGAATTAACTTACAACGCTTAAATTCACAATACAACAATTTAGGGATAGATCTATATTTATATCAACATACATACCATAGAGTCCCTGTGTGGTACAAAAGGTTAATTAACTCAAAGATAACTGAAAGATTGGAGGTTTGAGTTCACCCAGAGGTGCCTTGGATTAAAGGCTTTATGATCTACTCCCCCAAAAGTTAGTTACTGAAAAGGCTATGTAGCACAGTTTCACTTGAACATACATAGGGTCACCATGAACTGGAATCGACTTGAGGGCAATTGATGCATGGATAGAGAGATAGATAGATGATAGATAGATAGATAGATGATAGATAGACAGATAGATGATAGATAAAATTTTTAATTTTTCACTTTTGTAAATAATATTGTGATAAATATTTTTATAGGAAATTATAATTCATATCAGATTATTTCCTAGAATGGAATGACCTAGCCAAAAAACATTGAGATCTAAAGTACAACGATAAATTGCCATTTGAAATGTTGTTGTTGTTATGTGTCATCGAGTCGGACCCGACTCATAGCGACCCCTCCTTGGGTTTCCGAGGCAGCATCACTATGGAAGTAGATTGCCCCATCTTCCTTCTGAGAAGTGGCTGGTGGGTTTGAACTGCCAGCCTTCTGATTAGCAGTCAAGTGCCTTAGGCACTATGCTACCAGAGCTCATTTGAAATAGTATACCATAAATAGCATTCCTAGCAAAAGTTCAGAGTAATTTTTGAATTCTATCTCAAATATTATATTGAATAAGCCACAAGGTTTTATAGGTTATGCTTCTTAGATATTCACCCACTGGATCCTCTTTAAATTACCTTACCCCTTATTTCAGGTTTCCATTTTCTTCTGCCTGAACTATATAGCAAAGGCCTCCTAAATGGGCAATCCACTGTAGACTCCCATTATAGATTTCTCTTTCTAAACTCCCCCATGAACTTCACCAGGGTTTCTCGGTAGCAGCACTACTGAAATTTTGAACCTGATAAATGTCTGTTGTGGGAGCTGTCATGTACACTGTACATAATATGCTTAGCAGCATCTGTGGTCTTTGTTCACTCAGTGCAAGTCACACATCCCCAGTTGTGGCAGCTAATGAAAAATATACCAAAGTATTACCAAATATTATTAGAAGGAGGAAACCAAATTGTTCTTTCTTCCTACCACCTCCTTGAGAACCACATATCTACACTTGGCTTAAAATCCTTGGATGTCTCCTCATTTCCTGGAGGCTAAAGTTCAAATGTCTTATCATGACATTCAGATTTCTTGAAATCTAATACTGTCATATATATCCCAGCTTCATTATGTACTATGCTTTCTGTTTCCCTCATATATCCCACAACACATTAAATAAAAACCCTTGCTATTTCCAGAATACAGCAGCTGTTCTTTAATTTACTTTTATCCTGAAAATCTCTCACTCTCTCTTCACATGGAAACTTGTACCCATTCTTCACGACCAAGTTCACATGTCATCAGTTATATGATTTCTCTCTCGATTCTTCTGTGCTTCAGGAACTGTCTTACATCACTTACAAGTTTGTTCTATAATGTTTTATGTATTGGTTACTCTTTAAGAGCAAGAATTGCTTCCAACTGATCTTTGTATACCTAATACTAAGTATAGTGCTCAGGCAATGGTAAATGTTCAACAGATGGTTGATGAATTTGAGTGTACTATTGATTGTTTTAGGCATGCACACATTCATACTTCCATAGTTAAAGCTAAATTTTTGTTGTTGTTTTGTTTTGCTTTTAATTAATAACTCCAAGTTCTGCTTTCATGTAGTAACACCTCACTCTAAATACTGATATGATATTTCTTAAACATTTAAAACTATTCATATACTCTATACAGTCATATATTTATGGTATAGTACTTGCATAATTATACAAGGGAAATTATATAGAAAATGGTATGGTTCAATTTTCTTTGATATAAATATGCAAAATGTAAATGAAAAGTCACTCTATTTGCATACATGACGCATTACTGTAAAGTTCGTTAACAATCTGACTGGTTATCAGAATTTCATCCTACTTACCCTAGACAACCAAGAGTTATATGAAATTTCATTTTTTATTGAGTACATGTAAGTTGAACACTTAGCTACCTTATTTCCTTTTATTTAATTGTAAGAGGCAGTTTAAGAGGAGAGGAGTAAACGGATATAGCCCTAGAAACCCTGAAATATATTCCTAAACACTATTCACAAAAAGTGGAAAGGATATTGATGAAGTGCCTCTAAAGCATACTGATGAGTTTCCTTGGAAAAGAAAAGAAAAAACTAGGAATATTGGGTTGCAGAAACATCTATTAACTATGGTTTCGTGGGAGAAGCCATGAACCATTATTGAAGTTTGTGCAGGGACCAACATTATAAGACAGGTGAGATCATCCTTGCAGTATTTTGTTTTCTCACATATCATTATCTGTTAGTGTACACATTTTAAGGAAGTAGTTAAAAATGCTCAATAAATGTTAATAATTTATTAAATTGCTTACGATAGAGAGGTGAGAAATGCTGATATTTTTTATAAGCTCAACAGAGAAATACAAAGAGTTATTCAATGACTTGGTCAGTGTAGCAAAATCAAAAAGGATAATTCATACTTGATTCAACAATATTCAACAAGAAGTTATTCAGGATTTCAGTAATAGGCCTTTTAAAATTTCTGTGGCGGGAATTAGACACAACAAAACATACATATCTACTATCTAAATATGATGAAACTATATTTAATACAAGAATTTTGATGACATGAATCTTATCATCTACTTTTCTAATAATTTCCCCACACAAAGTTTTCCATGTTGACAATATTCAATGAATATTCTTGACTAACCAGAGAACACAATGTCCCCCATGC
>NW_006921660.1:7405714-7407447 GCF_000298275.1 Orycteropus afer afer
AGTTTCCCACTTCTTCAGAGTAGGAAAAGGAGAATTCAACCAGGAGACTTGAAAAAATTAAATATATCATAAAATACAAATTTTGTGGAAAATCTATTCAGCTCTTCCCAGTGATGAAAAAATGTAAAAATCAGAAGTGTGAAAATTTTGACATGTATAACTATGAAAGAAACAGAGTCTCTTTAATCCAAAAAGTATATAATATTTGGAATAGCTTACAGGTAACCAAAAAAAAAAAAAAATGCAAATAGAAACAAATGGTGACATCATTCAGTGTTTAATAATGGCAAAAGAATAATAAAAGTCATGTTCCATGGGCCAAATCACAATTTCTCATTCACTCATTCACTATAATTGCAAATAATGGTTCCTGATTGCACAGAATGCAAACAGAAAAGAGTGGCACCATGACAATGCAATAGGCAAAGAAAGGTAATACATTTAAGTAAAATTGCAAGCATGTGTCTATTTGCATTGTAATTGAAATGGTAATTGGAGGAGTAAGCACAAAATTACCCTAAGTACATAGTGCCTAAGGCACTTGACTGCTAACCAGAAGGCTGGCGGTTCAAACCCACCAGCCACTCCTCAGAAAGAAGAGGGGGCAATCTACTTCCATAGTGATACTGCCTCGGAAACCCAAGTAGGGGTCGCTATGAGTCGGGTCTGACTCGACGGTAACAACAACAACACAGAATATATATTGAAAAATTTATAATTCTGGTTGGCACTTGACAGGCTTTTGAAATGTTGAGTGAAAAAGATGGGTACTTGAAATATGAAAGAAAAAGGAAGGGTAGAGAGGGGATATTGTCAAGTCACATACATCTGTAGTGATTTCCCTAATTATTTTAGGTCTAGTGTTAGAGAAAGTAAAATTCTATTTCCATATTTCATTCTTCAGAATCTTTGTCTTTTAACAAAGTTTAAAGTAATTGCTATCTCTTTCTAACTTGCAAATTGACCTTCATTGTTATCAATAAAGTTCAAGAGAGGGTTGTTGAATATAGACAAGTAATTGACAGTTCTTGGGGATGGAAGAAAAGGAGGCTTTTAAATTTTCTAGTACCTTGGCAGAGAACCATACAAGATGAGGCACAAATTTCAAGAGTAATTTTGCTGACTATTTTGCAATAGGTGCTCATGCAATTTTCCTAATCCTTTGAGAAAAGGAAACAAGAATGTGGATGGTAACTATGTAATCTTATCTACTCTTCACATCTGGAAGGACACAGAGCACAGTGTAGTCAAAGACTTGAGAGCCCATCATGCTGTTTTCTCAAAGTAAACCGGTCGGGGGCATTTATTTCCACAGGGCAGCTTAACTGATTCCTTAAAGAAAGTGTAGGCCCAGGGTAACCTCAAAGAAAAATGATAAACCTTCACATCAAAATTAAAAAAGAGGACCAGAATAAATATTCAGCAAATATTAAAACAATAACAATGAAGGAAGTGATAACATGATTCATAAACAAAATTAGCTCAGCATAGAAAATTACATGGAACAAAGAAATTGACACAATGAAAAAGCACATGACAAAAGTGACAGCAACAAATTCATATTTGGTGATAATTACATATCTGGCAAGGGACTTACCTCTAAGATTGATGGAAAATTCCAACGCCTCAACACCAAAGGAATTAACAATTCAGTTAAAAAATGGGCAGAAGACATGAATAGACACTTCACCAAGGAGGATATGCAGGTGGTCAGCTAATACATGAAAAGATGC
>NW_006921660.1:7407962-7411084 GCF_000298275.1 Orycteropus afer afer
GAGGACATTATGCTGAGTGAAATAAGTCAATCACAGAAGGACAAATATATTACTAGTATTAGTTCGTTGTTGTGGAAGGTCCAGAAAAAATTTATATATGGAGGGAAACTTTCTTTTTCGTTGTCAGAGGTGGGAGGGGAGGGGAGGGAACACTGCAAAAAAAAAGAATGCACTGACCTATGTCACTTTAGTTTTGTGTATTTCACTGTACATAAATTATATTTCAATAAAATGCATTTTTTTAAAAAAAATATACAAACTAAATCAGAATAGCTCGAGTTCATTATCAAAATCATTCTCAGATAAAAAATTCCAGGTGGAGTTGACTTTACTGGTCATTCTATCAAAAAAAAAAAAAAAAGCAAGTGTAGGCAGAATTTGATCTATATATCTTAGCATTCCATGCTGAAGGAAATTTTGAATACCTACACACAGTACTATGTCCCAGAAAGTAATAAACTACCAACAAGGGCCTCTCTGAGCTTTGTTGCTAGTGGCAAAATTATTCTGAACAACAATGGCTACAATGTATTAAGCACCCACATTATCCTAAGCAGAAGCCCTGGGCACAGTGGTTAAAGTACTCAGCTGATAAGAAGTGGAAGGTCAGTGTTTTGAACCTACCAGCCATTCCATGGGAGAATAATGTGGTTATCTGTTTCTGTAAAGATTTACAACCTTGGAAACACTACAGGGGCAACTCTACTCTGTCATGGGTCACCATAAGTCGGAGTTGACTCAACAGCAGTTGGTTTGGTTTTGATTTAGTGATTCTAAGCATTCTGCACGGCACTTTACATGTACTTTATCATTTGGAAAAATCATACAAATGAAGTTGGGTTATTCCATTCCATTTATAAAGATAGGGGTACTTTGTGTGATTTGGTAGGTGGCACAAGGACACAAAAGTCCATCAATTAATTCTGGCAGACAGAATAAAGGATAAGATTGTCTGGTTTTGAAGTCATACTCTTCTACCACATTAATTCATTTAATTTAATACATTATTGACTCTTAATGTTTAAATAGGAGCTCTGGTGGCATAGTGCCTAAGGCATTTGACTGCTAACAAGAAGGGTGGTTGATTCACACAACCATAGCTTTTCCATAGTCAATAAAACATAAAAGTAAACATCTTTCTGGTATTCTTTGCTTGGAGCCAAGATCTAACATCAGCAATGATATCCCTCATTCCACATCCTCTTCTGAATCCAGCTTGCATTTCTGGAAGCTTTCTGTCAATATACTGCTGCAACCATTTTTGAATTAACTTCAGTGAGATTTTACTTACTTATGATATTAATGGAAATTTGATAATTTCCACATTCTGTGGGATCATCTTTCTTCAGATTGGGTGCAAATACAGATCTCTTCCAGTCAGTTGGCCAGGTACCTGTTTTCCAAATCTCTTGGCATTGCCAAGTAAGTGCCTCCAGCACAACCTCTGTTTTTTGAAACATCTCAATGGTTATCCCATCAATCCCTGGAGCCTTGTTCTTTGCCAATTCTGTCAGTGCAGCTTGAACTTTTTCCTTCAGAACCATTGGTTTTTGATCATATGCCACTTTCTGAAATGGAGGAACACTGACCAATTCTTTCTGGTACAGTATTCTATGTATTTTTTTCCATCTTATTTTGATGCTTCCTGCATCATTCAGTATTCTGCCAACAGAATCTTTCAATATCGCAATTTGAGGCTTAAATTTTTTCCCCAGTTCTTTCAGCTTGAGAAATGCTGAGTGTGTTCTTCCCTTTTGGTTTTCTAACTCCAAGTCTTTGCACATTTCATTGTAGTAATTGGTTTTGTCTTCTCGAGCTGCTCTTTGAAATCTTCTGTTCAGCTCTTTTATCTTGTCATTCTTCCATCTGCTTCAGCTGCTCTCCACTCCAGGGCAATTTCAGAGTCTCTTCTGACATCCATTTTGATCTTTTCTTCCTTTCTCATCTTTTTAATGACCTCTTGCTTTTTTCAAGGATGATGTTCTTGATGTTGTCCCACAATTACTCTGATTTTTGGTCACTGGTGTTCAATGCATCAAATCTGTTCTTTAGATGGTCTTTAAATTCAGAAGAGATATTATCAAAGTCATATTTTAGTTGTCATTGACTCATTTTAGTTGCTTTCAACTTGAACTTGAACTTGAATAACAGCAGTTGAAGGTTTGTTCCACAGTCAGCTTTGGCCTTGTTTTGGCTAAAGATATTGGACTTCTCCATCACCTCTTGCCTCAGATGTAGTCAAGCAGATTCCTGGGTATTCCATCTCATGAAGCACATATGTATAACCATTGTTTATGTTGTTGAAAAAAGGTATTTGCAATGAATAAGTTATTGGTCTTGCAAAATTCTATCCTGCAATCTCCAGTGTTATTGCTATCACCAAGGCCATATTTTCCCACTACCCACAGTAAGTCTTCTTTGTTTCTAACTTTTGCATTCCACTCACCAGTGATATTCAGTACATCTTGACTGCATGTTCAGTTAATTTCAGACAGTGGAAGTTGGTAGAAATCATCAATTTTTTCATCTTTGGCTTTGGTGGCTGGTGCATAGATTTGAATAGTAGTAGTATTAACTGGTCTTCCTTGGAGGTATATGGATATTATTCTATCACTGATTGTTGTTGTTGGTGTTATGTGCCATTGAGTCAGATCCGACTCATAGCAACCCCTCCTTGGGTTTCTGAGGGAGTATCACTATGGAAGTTGATTGTTCAACCTTCCTTCTAGGGAGTGGCTGATGGGTTTGAATCTCCAGCCTTCTGGTTAGCACTCAAGTGCCTTAGGCACTATGCTACCAGAGCTCCTTCTATAAAGATTACAGCCTAGAAAACATTATGAGGCCACCCCACTCTGTCACATAAGGTTACTATCACTAAAAAAAAACTCACTACCCTCGAGTAAATTGCGACTCATAGCAATCCCTCCTTGGGTTTCTGAGGTGGTATTTCTATGGAAGTAGATTGCCCAATCTTCCGTTTGAAGAGTGGCTGGTGGGTATGAACTGCCAGCAGTCAAACTGAGGTGAAAAGGTCACAAGAAGTCCAAAATCACAGTAGCACTGGGCAGCCCTAGAGGTGATTTAGCAAGCACATCCCTTCTGTGGTATTTACCAGCTATGCC
>NW_006921660.1:7411259-7425666 GCF_000298275.1 Orycteropus afer afer
CTTAAATAAAAATGTAAGAGTGAAAATGAAAACATTGTGTTCTCATGATTTGCAGTTCTCACACTCATGCTCATTCAGTGTTCAAACCAGATAGGTAAGTCTACAGTATAGAAGTGCTGGAAACATCATTGCACCCTGATATCTTTAAATATCTCTTAGGTTGTTAACAAAATATTGGAAAGAAGGAGATTGGGGAATGAAGAAATGCTGAAAGTGTTTTAGGTAAAATAGTAATTTAGACCTACTTGCTGGAAGCCATATCCAAAATGTGATATTTTTACATTTTTCTATTCATTTATTTAGTCTCATTAATGACTTTCAGAGTTTAAGATCACAATAAGCAATATTAAGATCATGGAATTCCACGTTACTAACAGGCCATCTCTAGGTCCTAAGATTACCAATAGGGCCATGACCAGTCTTTCTGAGGCATTTTCCACTGCAATGGTAGATAAAATATGATTTTTCAAAATGTACTGTGCTCTGAACAGTATACACATGAAATGAGGGAGTTTATACTCCTACAGAGGAGCCCTGGTGATGCAGTAGTTAAGCACTTGTCTACCTAACCTAGAGATCAATCAACAGTTTGAACCCACCAGCTGCTCTGCAGTATAGAGATGTAGCAGTCTGCTTGCATAAAGATTTAAAGCCCTGAAAACCTTATGAGTTAGCTCAATTCTGTCTTATAGGGTTGTAATAGACATGACAACAATGGGTTTTTGGTTTATGTTATTCTGAAAGCTTATGTTATACTTGACACATAGCAATCAGAGAATTATATGTCCAAGTAGCTTGTATATGTGAGGGGACCAAGAGTATAAGAAAACTATTGTTGTTGTGTGCCACTGAGTCAGACCCAACTCACAGAGACCTTCCTTGGGTTTCTGAGGTGGTATTACTATGGTAGATTGTCCAGCCTTCCTTCCGAGGAGTGACCGATGGGTTTGAACCGCCAGCCTTCTGATTAGCAGTCAAGTGCCTTAGGCACTACACTCTAGGGTGCCATTTATATAATTCAAAACTAAATGAGAGGATCTTTTTGTCCAACTGTTTTTCTCACTAGTAAAGAACACTTGTTGAAAATTAAAATGGAACTAATACATATCCTTTTTAAAACACATACAAATGTGTTTCCAGGGAATTATAGTCTATAATCTCCCTATGAAAGATTCATTAATAAATATTCTATTCATATTTGCCATTAACAAACCAAACCCATTGCCTTCAAGTTGAATCTGACTCATGGCAAACACATGCATTACAGAGTAGAATTGCTGTATATGAATTTCTTACCTGGAAACTTTATTGAAGCAGATTGCCATGTCTTTCTTCCATTATGACACTGGTTTCAAACCACCGATATTTAGGTTCATAGTTGAATGCAACCATTTGTGATACAAAAAAAAAATTAAATAATTTCCATTTTCAAAAAAAAAAAAAAGTCTTTGCTAGAGAACTATAACATAATACCTCTTTTCCCCAGGCACTTCACCTAAACAAATACAATTTATTATTCTGAATGTAGTAAGTAAACTAGGAGCTCTGGTGGTGTAGTGCCTAAGGCACTTGACTGCTAACCAGAAGGCTGGAGGTTCAAATCTACCCGCCACTCCTCGGAAGGAAGGTTGGGCAATCTATTTCCGTAGTGATACCACCTCGGAAACCCAAAGGGGGATTGCCGTGAGTTGGGTTCGACTCAAGAGGAAATAATAACAAGTAAGTAAACTCATTAAGAAAATCTTTTTTTTTTTAACTCATGGGCATTTTTAACATTTTGAGAATAGTCTTCAATCCCTGTAATGAAATTAAACCAGCTACTTTCTAGTAAACTCTAATTTATGGCACTTATGTGTGTCAGAATAGATTAGGGTTTTTAAAGGTTGATTTCTTTGGAAGTAGGTCACCAGGCCTTTATTCCAAGATGCGCCTGGGTTTATCTGAAACTTCGGTATTTTGGTGAGTAGCTATTTGCACCCATCAGCCTGTGACTTGTACTAAAGTTACATAGGAACTAATGGTTTCCTCTGGAACTTTTACTCTTAGCTTTGTATTCAGTTTTGATAACAACTACATTTCTTTTTTTCCAGTATGGTGATTACATTTCAATTCAATCTGAGATAAATTCTAAGATTTAGTTTTGTTACTCTGAGGTTAACTGGTTTTATTTTTATTATCTGTTTATAAAGGACATAACACCTACTTCAGAGTTGTGAATTTCCACTCAGATTGCTGAAGTATAAGCTACTTGACTTTCTGAATTACAGCATTGGGAAAGGGGTAATGGCACACAGCTCTTCTCATCTCTGCTTACTGCTGTGAATGCTAGCCATCTGCTACCTGATACTTATTTCTTTTTGTACTGAGTTCCCACTGCCCATGCTTTGGTAATCCATATGCTAGGCTTGCCCACTCACAAGTCATGTGACTGTTTCTACAACTACAAACTACAGAATTTCAGATTTTTTTTTTAAATAAAAAGCTATCCATATGTTAGCAAAAGAGAAGTAAAAGAAAACTTTTCTTTTCTTTTTTTTTTAATTTCCCTTCTTATTTGGTTTTCATGATACTCTTATTCCCAAATCTATCTTGGAAGAAATACAGCTGCAATGCTTCTTAGAAGTGAGATGGCCAGACTTCGTCTTGTGTTGTTGTTAGTTGCCAAAAAGTCATCCCTGACTCACACCAACCCTATGCACATCAGAAGAAAACACTGCCTGGTCCTGCACCATCCTCACAATCCTTGACAGGCTTGATCTTATCATTACAACCGCTGTGTCAGTCCATCTCATTGAGGGTCTTTTTCTCCTTCTTTGCTGACTCTCTATTTTACCAAGGACGTTATCTTTCTCCAAAGAATGGTCTCATCTGACCACATGACCAAAGTAGGTGAGATGAAGTCTTTCCAGTCTCTCTTCACTTCTTCCGCACTTCTTCCAGGACAGATTTGTTCATCTCATATACTTTGGTTATATTTTCAGACGTGATCAATCCTTGGAGAAGGATATCATGTGTGGCAAAGATAGAGGATCAGTCAAAAAGGGAAGACCCTCAATGAGATGGATTGCACAGTGACTGGAACATGGCCTCAAGCATAACAAATATCGTGAGTATGGCACAGTACCAGGTAGTGTTTTGTTCTGTGGTACATAGGATCGCTATGAGTCAGAGCCAACGGGCAGGCACCTAGCAACTTATTAACAGCTTATTCCATGCTTTTTAACTTAAATTTATCAGATTATGGTTGCATTGCAAATTGTCTCAGACTAGCTTATAACCATTTGAGAATATCATTTCTTTGTCCTAAAGCAGAGGTTGGCAAATTAGTAAAAACTGTAGTATCTCCAGGCTTTGTTTTCTCTGTTGCAACAACTCATTTCTGCAGTTGTAGCATAAAGCAAGACATTGACAATATGTGAACAAATTTCTTTCGCTGTTTTCAAGAAATCTTTATTCATGTATGCTAAAGTTTGAATTTCATATACATTCGCATACCAAAAAATAATCTTTTTTTTTTCCCCCAGCCATTTAAAAATGTAAAAAGCATTCTTAATTTGTGGACATAAAAACAGGCAGTGGCCATATTTGACCTGTAGGCCATCACATGCAAATTCTTCCTTTAAAGTGTAGTCCATGAAACCGTGGCTCATTCACCAGTTCAAAAAACAACAAAGTATATTGAAATTTGTAATCCACATTATTCCTGAAAAAACAAGACAAAATAAAAAACCTAAGAGTTATGACATTATATGTTCTTACTGGAAAATGCCAACAAGTTTTTCCTGTAAAATATTTATATGCTTACTTCTTTTGGAAACAAATTATTATTCTGTGTTTCTATGTATGATGAAGCTCTTTGCTGCAGCTCTTTATAAACCAATACATTTTCTCTGCTTGAATCTTTTGAAGATTTTCTTTTTCTTTTTCTTTTTCTTTTCTTGTGAGGTAGTGAGAATCAATTCTGCATTGTGATCAATGCAAGAAACACCTCATCTGCATGGGGATCTCCAGTACACTTCAAAGCATCTTTGGATTAAACCCATGCAGTGCAAAACCAGAAGAGAATCAGTTCCATTAATGGAACAATCATATAGTTACTGTACACTGAGTCAAAAAGTCAAGATCTAGAAAGTGAATTAGAAATTAAATTCTGCTTCCAGTGCATTACGGCAATATTTTTCTTTGCAACATGAGAATTGCACAATTGCCTTGTCTCAAGGTATCCATTTTTCTCTCTGAATCACTGGCAGGATTATTATTTGTACCTTAGCCCTTACTAAATAAATTGCACCTTTAGAAATTAGTGCTTACCTCAATGAATTCTGCAACAAGGAAACCTATGAATAAATTAAATAATAGAAGATGACTTATAAAAGCAGTATGAAAAGATCATTTTCTTTTCCAAATTTTAATCATACATACAGCTTCCCCCCCCCAAAAAAAAAGGTCCTGTATCATTTTATCAGTATTTCTTATATCTCTGAGAGGAAATTAGCATTCTAATCATCCAATGATGGAAAACTAGCAGGAAACCTAAGAACTTCATCAAGGGAGAACTACCATTCAATGTCAGAAGTTTCAGTCTTCCCAGCATGCAATGTGTAAAGAATGCCTGAGCTGGAGCAATACAAGCAGGGTTACGTACACATCAACTATATAGGCAGAAAATGAGAATAAAAACACTGATAAGAAAAGATTTAAAAGAAAGAAAAGAGAAAAAAGAAAATATATTTTCTATGTCATTGACATTTTCAGTCATTTGATTTACTGAATATTCAATGCCTTTTCTTTCCCTGCCTTACCCATACTACTTACTCAACTAAGAATGTCTTATTCTGCACATTCAAATGCTGAACTTTTATTATATGCTCAGAAGAATTCAAATGTACTTCATTGATGTATGCAAGTGCAGTGAATTGCTTGATGTGGCCCTTCTAGCCATTGTCCTCCCTTCTGTGATGTTTTGTAAATCCCATTATCCATGCCTGTTTGGGGTGCTGTGGTAGTTAAGGTCAGGTATCAACTTGGCTGGGCAGCTGGTAGTAGTCATTCCCTATAATGACTGGCAATCAACTCTGTGATGGGATTTAGGTTAATTCTGTTGGGGCAACACAGGTGGAATGTATCTTGAGTCTTGCCTTTCTGGAGGGTATAATTCAAATCACCACCCTTAGCTTCCCTGAGGGTATACCTGCGAATCTCCTGGGAAGATTCGTTCTCCTCTTGCTCCGGCTTTGTGTTTTGGATCATCCTCATCTCACCCCTGGATTTGGGACAGCAGCCATCATCTGATCTGTTGATCGAGGTTCATCAAACCCTGAGAGTTGGGAGGATCCGCCAGACCTACTCACGGACCTGGGACTCGCCAGCCTGCCAGCCTCCACCACTACTACGTGAGACGAACCCCTGGGTTTCTGTGAGTTCTGTGAGGCATTACAGTGAAATACAGAACCCTAAGACTGGGGAAGTTATTGGGAGGAGGAGGAGGAGTTAATGTCTGAAATGATGGAGTGGCATGGTAGTTTGGACATTTGGGACATCTTTGACCTCCACCTCATGGGGACCAGCCTAGTGCTGATCTTTCTAAGAGAAATTGTTCAAGCAGCAAGCAATAAAGCACCCCTAACTCTGGGCTCCCATACTTCCATGCATATACCAAATACTAAACCCCTTATCATGTGGTTGTAATGAATACTACATATGTTGTCTTCTTAGCCTATTCCAGGTAAGAGTCACTTTCTGTTTATATTGATATACATGTCACCTAGTACAGTGCCTAACAAACAGTAAAACCCATTACTCTCAAATAAATCCAACCCACAGTGACCCTGTAGGACAAAGTAGAACTACCCCATAGGGTTTCCAAGGCTATAGTCTTTATAGTAATATATTAGACAGTGTTTCACTGCTGTTCATAAGGTTGAAAATTAGATGTTGTTGTTGTTGTCTTGTGCCACAGAGTCAACCCCGACTCAGAGACCCCTCCTTGGGTTGCTGAGGCATTATCACTACGGAAGTAGATTGCCCAACCTTCCTTCTGAGGAGTGGCTGGTGGGTTTGAGCCACCAGCCTTCTGATTAGCTGTCAAGTGCCTTAGGCACTATGCTACCAGAGGTCCTGAGAACTGGATGGCCCCTTCCTTCTTCTGAGTGACTCTGTCTTAGTCTGGAAGCTCCGCTGAAACCTGTTCACCATGGGTGACCCTGATGGTACTTGAAATACTGGTGGCATAGCCTCCAACCTCACAGCAACATGCAAGACACCACAGGATGACAAAATGGCAAACGAGTGGTGGGCTCAGGTATAGCAAGATTGTGAGGCTGGCACAGGATGGGGCAGTATTTAGTTCTGTTTTATATAGCATTGCTATGATTTGGAGCTGTGTCAATGGCACCTAAAAATAACATTCTTTTTAGAAGCAGACAGCCTCATCTTTCTTCAAGGCTACAATCTCTACAGAAGTAGACTGCCATGCTTTTACCGTGGAGTGGCTGGCAGGTTCCAACAAACGGCCTTTCACTTAGCAACTGAGCACTTAACCACTGCAACATCAGGACTCCTTTGACAAATAGTAGGTTCTCAGTAAATGCTTAGTGAATGGAAGAATGGAATCAAGGAAGAAAAGGAGAAAGAGAAAGATATCTGATAGAGTTCCCCCCATAAAAGCTAATGTGCCAAACAGTAAATCTTCTTCTAATTTCAACATATTCATCCAGGAAAAGATTACTGGCATAGTTCAGCAAGAGACAACAGATGATTTCAGTAGTTAAGGCATCATTAATATTAAAAATTGTTATCATTGTTAGTTGCCAAGAAGTGGGCTCCAACTCATGGATACATTATGTATTACAGAATGAATGATACCTAGTCCTGAGCCATACTCTTAATTGTGGTATGTTTGAGTCCCTTTTGGCTATCGAGTAGTGTCTTTATTCTGGGAGGTTCATCATCCAGCACTATAGTAGGCAATATTCTATCGTGAACCATAAAGTTTTCACTGGCAAATTTTCTGAAGTAGATTACCAGGCCTTTCTTCCTAGTCTGTTTTAATCAGGAAGCTCTGCTAAAACCTGTTCACCATAGGTAACCCTATTTATATTTGAAATACCAGGGGCATAGCTTGCAGCATCACAGCAACACACAACCACCACAGTATGAGAAACTGAATAGTAATTATAATATTAGTAAAATAATTAATAAAGTAACATAATATATCATTTATTGTCACAAACTCTCCTATGCACTCGTATATATTTTACATTCTTGACCAGCATCTTTTGATGGGAATGAGGGATATGTGCTGAATGTACATATAAACACAAGGGCTTTATTGTCCCTCCATCTACCTAAATCATTGCCCGGCTAACAGCAGAAAGCAAGTCCTGAACAGACACTCATGTTCAGCCTTAGAAGTTGTAGTTCTATGCAAGTTTTTCACTCTATTCAGTCTAAGACTAGTTTGTCAGGGACAGACAGAGTAACAGCAGTTTTTGGAATTCTTAGAAACAAAGACCTTTCATGCTGCTCATCATGCGTAAGTATATTAAGGAGAAATATGGCAGAGAGCTAAACTGGGAGAGGAAGTACAGTTATCAATAATGACTCATTTTAGTATGATGTTGAGCACTGACTTCCTTTTGTTCTTCTATAAATTACATTTGTCAAAGCACAAGAATATTTTTATATTTCAGTTGAGTTACATAATCATGTCTTACTAGAGTTAATGAGAATGGCTTAAGAGGAATAATGAATTCCTTTCCAATGACAATTGTAATAAATATGTCGGCAGATTTAATGTTTGAAATTTTAAATGTTTTCATTTAAAAATAATGTTCAAATTTTAGTTGCCTGTAACAAAATCAAAGAATCTTATGCTCTATCATATTTAATACTGAACTACAAAATGCCCTGATATCACACTTTGGAAGGAAAATTTATTTCACATTAATATAAAACACATTTTAATGACACTCAGATTCCTCTATAATGACCTATTCATAAACCTCAACAAACAAAACTTTAATTAATAAAAAAAACTAGTAGTTATTATCTTAAAATATTATAGAGAATACAGAAATGTGCACATTATTTTTTAAAGCTTACGTTTAACATCATTCACCTAAAGATTCCACCATTAAGATTCTTGTTTCCAAAATAATATTGCAAGTTAATCTATTTATCATTTGACTTGAAGTCATCGAGTGAATCATTATATATACGAAAATTATAAAGTAATCCCAAATAACGTTGGAAATTTGTGCATGGTTCATTATTTTTAGCACATTTATCAGTTTTTAATTCGAGCTACTATTATATTTAAATCCTGTGTCTAGTTAATCTTCATTAAGAAAGTACAGTGAAAGAAACAACTCTGTATTGCCAGCTGTTGCTATTTTATAATAAGATGCATTTTGTGTGCACTAACAACCCTGATGAGAACAAATGGCAGTTACCCCTTTTAACATTTTTTAAAGTATTAATTACTTCAGTTTAATTTCTGGTGTTGTAAACTGGGCACTTTAAAAGGTAACATGTTCAAGCTCTGAGTGAATATTTTCAGCTCATTTATTGCAAGATTGTAAGTGAAATTCTGCTGACATTTTAATTAACTCATTTGCAATGCACCTAAATTCATCATTATTGATGACTATTTTTATAAAAATTCTCTAACAATGCTGTACCTTAGAAAATGAGAAGAGACACAGCATACTTATTAGTAATTATGGAGGTGAAATATCTTCTGCTGTATTTTAAAGAGAAGTTGATCAGGTTCTTGATTAAAGTATTAGATTCACATGAAATTAGAGGCAGTTTTTAGCCTTTTGCCCTGTTATGACAAAAGACCTATTTTCTCTCTCAAGTCTTTTTTCATAAACTATCTACTGATAAATATATAAATATATCATTAAAATGGGTGCATGTGTCTACGTGTATAATATACCATGAACTGCCTGAAAATCCGTCTTGGAAGAAGCACAGCTAAAAGGCTCTTTACAAGCAAGGACAGCAAGACTTCATCTCATGTACTTGAACATGTCATCAGGAACAGGGCATTGGTAAAACAGAGGGTCAGTGAAAAAGGGGAAGACCCTCAAAAAGATAGATTGACACAGTGGCTGGAGCAACAGGCTCAAGCATAGTAGCAGTTGGAAGGATGATGAATGACCAGGCAGTATTTCATTCTGTTGTACATAGGGTCACTGAGTCAGAATTGACGTGACAGTATCTGAAATAATAATAGTATAAGGAGCACTGGATACATAGTGCTTATATGCACCAATGGTAACCAAGAGTCAATGGTTCAAACTCACCAGCTGTGGGAGAAAGATATGGCAGTTTGCTTCCACGAAGTTTTGTTGTTGTTGTTGCTGTTGTTATGTGCCGTTGAGTCAGACCTGACTCATAGTGACCCCTCTTTGGGTTTCCAAGGCAGTATTACTACGGAAGTAGACTGCCTCATCTTCCTTTCGAGGAGTGGCTGGTGGGTTTGAACCACCAGGCTTCTGGTTAGCAGTCAAGTGCCTTAGGCACTATGCTACCAGAGCTCCCCCATGAAGGTTTACAGCCTTAGAAACCACAGGAGGCAATTGTACTCTGTTTTATAGGGTCACTATGAGTCAAAAATGACTCAATGACAGTGGGTTATATTTTTAAGAGCTTTCAGAAAATATTTATACATATTCATAACTAAACCATTCAATGGTTAACATTTATTGATCTCTTACTCTCTGGACTGAATCCTTTACTGATGTTGTTAGCTGCCATCTAGTCAGCCCTTGATTCATGGTGACCCCATGCACAATGGTATCGTATTATTGTGATCCATAAGGTTTTCCTTGGTTGTTTTTTCAGAAGTAGATGGCTAGATCTTTCTTCCTAGTCTGTCTTAGCCTAGGAGGTCTGCTGAAACCTGTTCAGCTTCCTAACACCATCCAAGACTTCACTGGCAGATGGGTAGTGGCTGTAATTGAAGGGCAGTGTCTGGGAAGTGAACCTGGGTCTCCCTCATCGAAGGTAAGAACTGTACCACTGAATCACTACTGCCATCTGATACTGATAGTTCTTTTGCTCCTGATAGTGAATGAAAAATCACAAGTTTCATTCCAAGAAGAGATACAAACAAATGACTAACAATGTAAAAAATAAATTATCAATCAATAGTCTGGATTTGTGAAACATATTTTATCCAAATATCCAGAAAAATATCACTGCTTTTAAACTACTATTCAAAATGTCTATAGAAGAGCAGCTTATAGTCATGATGTTCAATGTGAAATTATAAGCTCATAAATTCATTCAATATATATTCATTGAACTTATAAAATAGTCAGGCATTGTCCAAGGCACTAGGAATATAATAGTGAGAAATATACAGCACTCCTGCCCTCATGAAGCTTTTGGGGATATTAGATCGACAAGTAAATACAGATATTATCATATAGATGATAAATGGTTTAAAAATTTTAAAAGTTTGTGATTTGGAGATCACACAAAACTCACAGATATATTTTCAGCATCTCCCTACAGATTGTGAAGAAGAATCTTTGAGAACTAGGAAGACATATGAAAATTAAATAGTTGAAGACATGTAGAAAAAAAGGTCTTGAGCAAAATAAATAAATAAAGTTAGAGTTTGTTGAAAATTATGATTTTGAAATTTTTTTTCAGGGGACAAAGGGAAGCTACATAAATGTTCTTTAAAATTTCTACTCAATTCAGGCTTCAAGCCTATTGACCAATATCTGAATTCTCAGATACATTTTGTTTTCTTTTTTTTTTAAACTAATTAAATTTTCAAATGAATTGATGAAACATAAAAAGCCACTCTAAGAAAAGGACATGATGTGTCCCAGAATCTTTGTTAATCCTCATTAATTCTTACAATATTCTTAGATGGTAACTGTTGATGTTTCCATTGTATAGAGGATAAAATTACAATTATAGACAATTAAGCCACTTTTTTTCAAGGTCAAATACCTGTAAATATGTGGCAAACCTCATATTTAAACTGTATCTCTATCTGACTTCAAATATTATAAGCCATCATGAATCCTGTGTTATTCCATTAGACTTAAATCTATTACCAAAGTTACCAAAGAGAGTGAACATTTAAGGAAAAAAAAAAAACTTAAGTTTAATTGTCAATGCAAGAAAACTACAATACTAAAATTTCAGCTCAAAGTTAATACATGCTATGACTCGGGTCCAACTCAATGGCACATGACAACAACAACAACAACAAAATAAAACTAAAAACTAAAATGATTACCAAACTAATAAGCACAAGTATCAAAATTAATTAAAGAATAAAACCCTTCAAGAAGGAAAAAGGTAAAAACAGAATAAACAAACAACAAAACAGGTGAAATATCATGAACAATGGTAGAAGACAGGCTCAAGACTCAAAATCTAGAGTTTTACATGAGAATACTAAAAATAAAGAAATGAGGAAATACTGAAGAAATGATCGCTGAAGACAAGAAATTGAAAAAAATTATAATCAATTTGATACATACATATTTTTATATCCTTCACCTATGTACTATCTAGCAATGAAAAATAATGTTATCTATGATTAAAAATCATATTCTTCTGGGTCTCATATTACATTTGTTATATGTTACAATAATCAGGGCTGCAATGGTAACTCAAAACAGAGCTGGAAAGAGTTACTGTGGCTCCCAGCACACCACTAGTTTTTAGGCTATGAACTTTTCTATTTTTTGTCATACATTTTTTTCTAAATTGTAGCATATATATGAGAAAGTGCATAGTGGATAACATTACAAAGAGTAGAATTTACAGAACACAACATTATACTCATGTAGAGTACATACATGGATCAAGAGTCAATTGTTAAAACAGAACAAGAGGATACTGCATGGTTTAAAATTGGAAAAGGTATGTGTCATGATTGTATCTATTCACAATATTTAAATAATCTATATACTAAACAAATAATCCAAGGAAAAGGATGAAATGAAGAAGAATGCAGCATCAGAACCGGAGGAACATTCATTAACAACCGTGATATACAGATGACATAACTTCACTTGCCCAAAATGAAGATGACTGGAAACACTAATTGATGAAGTTCAAAGAACTTCAGTATGGATTACAAGTGAACATGAAATAAATGAAAATCCTTACACATATATCAATAAATAACATCATGAAAAATGGATGAACAAATGCAGTTGTGACGATTTAATTCTATGTGGATTAACAATCAACGTAGTCAAGAAATCAATGTATTGGGTAAGGCAAATCTACTGCAAAAGACTTTGAAGTTTTAAAAAGCAAAGATAACACTTTCATGACTAGTGAATATCTGATCCACACCATAATCTTTTTGATTGCCTCATATGCATTCAAAACCTGGAAAATTAAAAAAGAAAGATGGGAGAAAAATCAATGCATTTAAATCTGTGCATTGGCAAACAATACTGAATATACTGTGACTTCAAGAAGAACAAACAAGTTAGAATCAGACCAATGCAAACAAAATGCTCCTTAGAAACAAGGATAGCAAGATTAGGCTCACTTATTTGGACATGTCATTGTTGTTGTTGCTGTTATGTGCCATCGAGTCAGACTCAACTCATAGCGACCCCTCCTTGGGTTTCCAAAGAAGTATCATTACGGAAATAGATTGCCCAAATTTCCTTCTGAGGAGTGGCTGATGGGTTTGAACCACCAGCCTTCTGGTTAGCAGTCAAGTGCCTTAGGCAATACACTACCAATTACTAGGAAAGGACATTGTGCTGGGTAAAGTAGAGGGTCAGAGAAAATTAGATAAACAACCAATGAGATGAGATGGCATAATAATGACAACAATGGGATAAACCCACAAATGAGGGGAGACTTTCAAGATGGCCGACTAGACAGAAAGACTGCAAAGACCCTCTTCAATAAAGAAAAGGGAAACCAATTAACACAGACACAGAAGATAATCCTGGACTCCTGAGCTTTGAAGGGAAGGATATAGAAGTGGACTAAACCCCAACTAGCAGAAGAATTTGCATGAAAATACCATGGTCTGGCAGTGATCCTGAATGATCCTGATGGCACAGACAGCTTGGAGATTCCCGAGTGGTGGTAGGACCTAAGAATTAACCAAAAAATCAGCCCTGCTAGCCAGGGACTGCACTGAGGACTGTGCACAGTGGCTGGGGAATAAACAGAGAAGGGGAAGAGAAAGGCGGGCTGAACTGTGGACTTTTGCTGGTCCAGAGGGTGCACCATTTTGAAGCTTTAAAAGTGGCTTGACTATTTTGGATATTTAAACAGACAGCGCTCTCACAGATTCCTGAGGTTTAAGAACACATTCTGCTTTCCAGCAACCCCAAGGACACTCCGGACCCGCAAGACTGAAAAGGTATGACATTCCTCTTGTTACTCTTATACCCTACTCCCGCTTGGTGAATGGAGGTGTGGCCATCCCCCTCACTCCTACATTCTGGGCCCACAGGAACTCCATCACAGTCTGTGTGCTTAGACGGAACCTGGGTGCCCTGCCCTGTCCTCCACCAATTCTTTTTTTTTTTTCCTTTCTCTTTATTTTTATTTTTTTCTTTTACACTTTCTTATTTCTGGTGATTAGTTTCCTTGTATTTGTTAGTTTTTAAACAACTATTATGATTAATACTTTTGTCCTTTTTATTATTCTTCTTAATCTTCCCCTCCCAGGTCCTAGTTTTCAGCATTTTTTCCTTTCCCTGTTCCTGGTTGAAATTTTTTTTTTTTTAATTTAAGGGTTTGCCCCCCGCCCCTTTTTTCTCATGGTTAACCCCATTCCCAGTTTTTCTTTTGGCATTTATTCCTTTTTTTTTTTTTTTTTTTCTTTCATTGTTCTCCTTCTCTACTTTTTTCTCTTAGTCCCTATCCCCAGATATTGAGGTTTTCTTGTTTTTTCTTCTTTTTTTCCATTTTTTATTTTTTTTGGCTACTGTTCCTGTGTGATTACATGGCATATTTTTTGTCCATGTGCTTTTAGTTTTTTGATGGTTATTCAATTGTAATTTGTGTCTGAGTGGGAGACAACAACAGTCCCCATAAGACACAACTACACCCACATCTCCTGCAACTTCACTTACTGAGCAACAGCCACCACCTCCCTTTCAACCAATGGGCCAATAATAATAATAAAAAAAAAAACACCAAGAAAAGCCCGAACCACCCTTGGCTGCTTGTCACAAACAGTTAACAGAGATCTAAATACAACAACGCCATGATGCCTCGGAGAAAACAGACCATCACAGTCCACACAAAGAAGCAGGATAAAATGGTAGAAACAAGGGAGAAGGATACAGACCCAGAACACATCTGAGGAAGAAGCAGCATTGGAACTCTCTGATAAGGAATTCAAAAGAATTATCTTTAGGTATCTTCAAAGGATTGAGAGACA
>NW_006921660.1:7430826-7433090 GCF_000298275.1 Orycteropus afer afer
CCAGAAGAACTAGATGGTGCCCGGCTACCACTGTCATCCACTTGGAAGGGGATCTATGTAGGAGATCCTTGATGGAGAGGGAGCACAATGTGGAATAAAACTCAAAATCATTGGGAGGAAAAAAAAGGGGGGGGCAGGTTTTCTGGTTTGATAGAGCCTGGTGGAACCACTGAGACTACGGCCCCTAACTGCCCTTAAGGTCTGGAATTGAACCCACACCTGTGGTTTCCAGCCAAACAAAAGACAGGCATATGAGTTGAAATTTTATCTCAAGTAGATACTCTCCTTGGAGAGAATAATCATGGGAGAAAGAAGGGCTGCTTATGCACAGGGAGACAGCTCAGGGGCCAGGAGTCCATGGAGGGATGGACATAGGGAAGACGTAACTATGGGGAGGAAGTGGGAGGGGAGCTGTTGCATTGTGGTAAACTGTGGTCAATGTCATGAGACAAAGTATATGTAAACTGCTGTATGGAAAGTGAATTTGCTCTGTAAATTTTCACCCAAATCACAATTAAAAAAAAAAAACAAACCCACCAATGATCATGAAGATGGTACAAGATTAGTCATCCTTTCATTCTGTTTTACATAATGTCATCATGAGTGGGAGCTGACTTGACAACAAATAACAATAACAACATCTACATTTATCTGGTTTATTTTACATAAATAGCTTACATAGGAACTCTGGTAGCGTAGTGCTTAAGGGACTTGACTGGTAACCAGAAATCTAGTGGTTCAAACCCACCAGCCACTCATCGGAAGGAAGGTTGGGTAATCTACTTCCATACTGATACTGCCTGGGAAACCCAAGGAGGGGTAGTTATGAGTCGGGCCTGACTTGAGGGCACATAACAACAACAATAAGAACAGATAGCTTATATAATGTATGAAACAAAAGGATTGGACTAGATAACCTTGGAGTACTTAAAACTTCAGGATTAAGATACATATTTATGTATATATATTTCTGTATTTATGTATCTTAAATTCAATACTTTATTAACAATTGAAAAAAATCATTAAGATTTTAAATGCAAGTTAACTTTTGTCCCAATGTAGGGGAATCTGTAGTTATAAGGAATTTTGCTTAGTGAGTACACTTGGTTATCATTCTATTGTACCTTGTAAAAGAATATCATCTTAATCAAGATGAGAGCTCATAAGTAATGGTGAAAAAATTAAATGAATATGGGCCAAAGACATCTGAAAAACTTAAGACGCAGAGCTACTAAAAGAAATAGGAACATAATTGAAGGACTCTTAATATATATTTTATGAGCACATTAGTTCCTGAAGAGGCTCATAAAGTGGAAGAGTAGCCAACACAATTTCTTTACTTCTGAAAAACAGAAAGGATTCACATACGAACTGGGCTATTACTCTCTTATTTAATGACCATTGTATCATATGTCATACACAGATTTCAAATCTTGATTAAGGCAAATACAAGGTATTTCACAAGACTCATCTCTTTTTCTTTAAATCAATCTCTAAATTTTTTAGCCTAAGATGATCACATCCTATGATCACCCTCAAAAGCGTTAATTTCACAATCTGAGAAAATGTTGAACTCTTACTGACAAAGCTCTTTAAATAGAAAGTGAACTTTCAATAGATTCAATATTAATTTAAATTCAGTTTAAGAACATATGGGGATAGTTTCTTTGCAAACCTTTTATATAAAGGTAAATATGAATTAGAAAGACAGACAGAAGAAATTAATCTAGAAAACTCCTTAGAAGTGAGGTCGGTGAGATTTCATCTCTCGTAATTTGGTCATGCTATCAGAAGGGGCCAGTCCCTGGAGAAGGCTATCATGCATGTAAAGTTGAGGGTAAGTGAAAAAGAAGAAGATGCTCAATGAGATGAATTGACACATGGGCTACAACAATGAACTCAAGCATAACAAAGATTGTGAGGATAGTGCAGGTCCAAACAGTGTTTCATTCTCTTATACACAGGGTTACTATGAGTCAGAATCAATTGGATAGCACCTGACAAAGTCATTGCATGCTGAAAAACAGCTTGGTAATTAAGATAAATGAAAGTTGGTAGTAATGAAATAAACAGTATAATTTTGAAATATTAAAATAATATCCATGGAATTATCTATAAACAAAGCAAACATCACAGAGTACTTCCTGTTTAATCGAGAAATTAAAACATGTGTGAAATTAATTTATTTATCTTATTTGAATTATAGAGTATGGTGATAAACATAGGAAAAAAAATCCTTTAATGAACGGCAAACTTATGCCCAT
>NW_006921660.1:7433190-7441065 GCF_000298275.1 Orycteropus afer afer
ACACACATATTTATATATATATATATAAACATAAATAACAAGGAAACTGTTTGGCATTGACAAAATTAAATAAAAACAGATTTTTAAGCAACATATCATTTTAAGTTTTCAAGAGATAATGCTAATAGTTTTATTCTGTATTTCCTTTCTCTATTTCCATGAATACATGCGTGTGTATATCTGTATTTTGATTTATATTCATGACAATTTGACAACTTCAGGAAATTTTCAAAATACAAAGTTGGCAAGACACTCCTGTCAGCCTTACCTTAAAAACAACAATAACAAAACACTCAAATTATTAGTCCTAAAAGGAGCTTGTAACAGGAGAGTAAATATAACTTAATTCAGATCTAAGTAGAGTAAAATTTTATCCTATTCTAAATAATAATAAATCCTCTTGATGGCTATGATTTTCCCAAATAGTCAGTATTCCCATTTTTATCTCTTTTACTGATGGTTCCAGTTCTCAAGAAGTCTATAGAGACCAAGTGTCAGTTGAAGAGACATTTAAGCTGCCTCTGTCTGGGAGAAATTCCTTTCCTAAATAAACCCATATAGCTAAAGGATAATCATTTCTGGTAGGTTTAATAATTTCCCCTCAAAGATGTACCATCCTAATTTCCAGTGCCTGTGAATGTGTTGTGTTAGGACTTGGCAGATGGAATCAAATTAAACCAAGAAAAACCACAACTCACTGCCATCAAGTTGTTTCTGACTCATAGTGACCTACATTGGGTTTCCGAGGCTGTAAATCTTTAGGGAAGTAGATCCTCCCATCTTCCTTCCATGGAGCAGCTGGTGGGTTTGAACCACTGACCTTTCAATTAGCAGTTAAGTAAATTAAATTAAGGGTCCTAAAATGAGGAGATTATCCTGGACTCTTGAGGAACATCTATCTAAAATAATCACAGGGATAACATAAAAGGGAGGCAGAAGGGCAAGGGTCAGACAAGGAGATATGCCCATGGAAGCAGCAGTTGATTCAATGTGGGGCCAAAAGAAAAACCATGCAGGCAGCCTCTAGAAGACAGAAAAGGCAAGGAAATGGCTTTTTCCCTAAAGCCTCCAGAAGGAATGCATTACAGCTGATTTTATTTTATTTTCTATTTTAGACTTCATATATCTGGAACTATAACATGATAAATATTTGTTGTTTTAAGCCACCAAGTTTATCGTAGTTTCTTATAGCAACAACAGGAAACAAATGTACCAACTATGTTTCAAACCAACCCCAAACTGGATAGTTTTAATTCTGGGCTCCTCAGACCAATTTTCACATTTAATTTAACACCTAAAACTGTTTCCCTTGTGTAAATTTCATCATTTACATTTACAGTATCCAAACTATAACACATGCATCTAATACTTTTCAGAAGAAAGACTGTAAAATATTTAACTTTGATTATCTCTAATTTTAATAGTATCTTTGCCTTTTATAGGCAAGTTGTCAATATAAAAGCTATTTTAATTTCACAAATAGAATGAGTCCCTATTAATCATGTGTGTTCACATAGCCATGGAAAGTTAACAGATACTTCAGCATATTGCATCATGCAAATGGTCCTGAAGCAGTTCTTTCTTTAACATCCTCTTTGAAATTTTAGGAAACCAATTAAAACCTTTTTGAGCATTTTTCTTCATTATCTTTAAGAAACTGATATATTCAGGTGTAAACATTTTTATTATTAAAAAAAAAAAAATCTTGGTGAAATCTTCATTTAAAAATACAATATATAAATTACCATTTATATATTCTTTATTAGGCTCAGCACTGCCTTAATAAGGTTGAAAAGAGGTATCACTGATACTAACACTGGGTCTATTTGGAATCACAGTGACCCTGTAGAAGAGAGTAGAACTTTCCCATGGAGTTCCCAAGTCTGTAAAACTTTATGGAAGCAGACTGACTTGTCTTTTTCCTTATAGAACAGCTGGTAGGTTCCAACCACTGACCTCCTGGTTAGTAGCCAGAAATGTTAATCACTTCCTTACCAGTGTTTCTTATATCACTGTTAGAATACATGAATCTTGTGGCAGCAAAGATAATATATCAAAGCATACATGGTTAAAGATTAAACAAGACCAACTAATAAAACATATATTTGTTCTCTATCCATGTGCAAGACATAAAGATGAGCATACCATGGTTCTTTGCTTTTCGGATGAACTTTTCATCCTTGCATGGTAATGGAGGAAGACTCCAGGCAAAATGAAAGAGAACATTTATTAGAAATACCCGTTGTTGGAGTTAGCTCAAAGAATATTTATGCAGCATGTGAAATGCAAAAATTTGAGAAACAATTGCTAATGGAAACACAGCTTAAGAAGAACCACTACCTTTATGAACTTTTCTCTAATGACAGTCAGAAAAGACCTCTCCTGCCTCAAGAGCTCTGTCACTGTTGGTTTGCCTGAGCACAGGAGAATTTCAAGTTCCAATAAGATGTACTGGGATCCCTGCTAGTATAGTGGTTAAAGCATTTGGCAGGTAACCAAAAGGTCTGCAGTTTGAGTTCAACAGCTTCTCTGTGGAGAGAAAGAGGAGGCAGTTGGCTTTTGTAAAGATTTGCAACCTGGAAACCCTATAAGGCAGTTCTACTTTGTCCCATAGGGTGACTATGAGTTGGAATTGACTTGATGCGTGTTGTTGTTGTTGTTATGTGCCGTTGAGTAGGATCCAACTCATAGCGACCCCTCCTTGGGTTTCTGTGGTGGTATCATTACAGAAGTAGATTGCCCAACCTTCCTTCCAAGGAGTGGCTGATGGGTTTGAACTGCCAGCCTTCTGGTTAGCAGTCAAATGCCTTAGGCACTATGCTACCAGAGCTCTTCACTTGATCCCAATAGGCTTGTTTTTTTTTTTCTTTTCCCTTTTGATAATATATACTGCTTCTTCTCTCTCTTCCCCCAGATTACACAAGGTCTTTGTCTTATAAACATTACCTAATTTTCAGGTCAAGAAGCTAGAAACTAATTCAGGGTTGTATTTCCCTTGTGTAAATTTCGTCATTTACATTTACAGTATCCAAACTATAACACATGCATCTAATACTTTTCAGAAGAAAGACTGTAAAATATTTAACTTTGAATATTAAAGCCATGCCATGGAAGACTTTTGTGGAACTTTGTTACTTTTTTTGTGTAAATTGCAGAATATCAGAAAATAAATCCTAGTTTTTGTGCCAGTTATACTTGTGCATATTGTTATGCTTGTGCATTTCATTTCTTTGCTGTCAGTTTGTTTAACCAAAATATATCTGCTTTTTAAGCCTATGAGAAAACAATATTAGAAGTAAATATTTAAAGTATAATAAGCACAATAGGCTTGCATTAACTAGATAATCAGCTAATAAATTCTTATTAATGGTAACATGGATTGTTAACCTTGAAAACTGCTCCAAAGCTAAATGTTTTCCTCTGAGTCACTGCAATGCCAGATTACAGCAGTTTAACTACACTGATTTGTTCTGCTGTCAAACACAGGGAGAAAATTTCAGGTTTCCAATCCAATAGATCACAAATAAATGATCTCACTCAAACTCTCTCTCTCTCTCTCTCTCTCTCTCTCTCTCTCTCTCTCACACACACACACACACACACACACACCCATATGCATGCAAACACACATACACACATCAGAATGAGAGTCAAATGGAGGACTTTTTTTTTTTTTTAGAGTGACTCTAGAAACACAAATTCAGAATGATTGATTTCTGATGCTAATTTCTTTTCTGCAGATATCATATTATTCTTGGTTCAGACAGTTATGACAGAAGAGGTGCTACTTCCATAATAAAGTCTGGCATGAGGGATGCTATATTAGTAGATGATACAGAAAAATATAAACCAGACATTTCATCCATAATTGATTACAAGGCTAATGTATTATTCTAAAAATCACAATTCTAGTCATGGTCCATTCCTGTTAAAATATTTTTTCCTATTGCTTTCTTGCTTTTTGTGAGTATTTCCATGAATTTCTAAAATAGAACTATTAAGCTAAGACAAAGATCTCCTATAGCAGTTAGAGTAACTGGATGCTCCAGAATGTACACATTTCCTTGACATATTAAATTCCACAAAATGCTCACAAATAAATCATTTTTCATTTGAGGACTGTGAACTATAAATAGAAGATTCAAAGTTTCACTCTGAACTACATAAATCATGTTTTTCCCCTCCATAAGTACAAAACATTAACCCTTGAAGAGCAGTAGGTAAATGAATCATTGCGTTTGTGATGACTGAAAATAATAGATAGTTAAATTAGTATTTTAAGGTGATTCTATCTATCTATCTGTCTATCTATCTCCCATTACAGTCAAGTTGATTTGAGCTGATGACCCTATAAGACAGAGTAGAATGGCTGGATAAGGTTTCCTAGGCTATCACTGCTTCATCTTTTTCCTGTGGAGTGTCTGGTGGTCTCAAACGTACAACCTTCTGATTAGCAGCAGAGCTCTTATCCACTGTGCCAACAGGGCTCTATATCTGGTAAAGCCTTGAATGCTGGAAACTGTGTAAGGTAGTCATATCAGGAAAATTAAAATATATGCAACTAATACAGAGTGATAGAAAAGGGGTAAAACTGCACCCTGTCAAAGGTGGAGAACTTGTGAGGCCTGAAAAAACAAAGCAATTCCATCCAGTTCCAGCTCTCATAGATATATAGATAGATAGATAGACAGACAGATATAGATAGATAGATAGATATATGTATATGTATATGTATATTCCAAGGAATGTTTACACAGTAGAATGTTTATACAGCCAGACTGGCCCTTAGAAGTGAGGATGGTGATACTTCATCTCACTTACATTGGATATACGTTCAGAAGAGATCAGTCCCTAGCAAAGGATATCATGCTTGGTAAAGTAATTGTTGTTGTTGTTATTATGTGCCATCGAGTTGGACCCAACTCACAGCAACCCCTCCTTGGGTTTCCGAGGCAGTATCACTACGGAAGTAGATTGTCCCATCTTCCTTCTGAGGAGTGGTTTGTGGGCAGAGGGTCAGCAAAAGAGAAAAGATCCTCAATGAGAGGGACTGACACAGTGACTACAACAGTAAGCTCATGATTATGAGGATGATGCAGGACTGGGACTGGATAGCATTTCATTATGTTGCACATATATGGCCATTATGAGTTTGAACTGACTTAAAGACACCAGCAACAATAACAATACACATATACACACATAGATGCACAAAGAATACCAGAAGGATGTCTACTTCTGTTTTATTGACTATGCAAAGATATTTGAGTATGTGAGTCATAACAAATTATGTGTAATGTTGAGAAGAATGGGAATTCCAGAACACTTAATTGTTCTCATGAGGAACCTGTACATAGACAAGGAGGCTGTCATTTGAACAGAACAAGGGGAAACAGCATGGTTTTAAATCAGGAAGGGTGTGTATGAGTGTTATATCTTTCACCATACTTATTCAACCTGTATGCTGAACAAAAATCCAAGAAGCTGGACTATATGATGAAGAACATGGCATCAGGATTGGAAGAAGACTCTTAACTTGTGCTGTGCAGATGATGCAACATTCCTCGCTGAAAGTGAAGAGGACTTGAAACACTTACTAATGAAGATCAAAGACTGCAGTCTTCAGTATGGATTATACCTCAACATAAAGGAAACAAAAATCCTTACAAGTGGATCAATAAACATCACAGTAACTGGAGAAAAAACTGAAGTTGTCAGGGATTTCATTTTACTTGGATCTTTCATCTATGACCATGCAGGAAGAGGCAGCCAGGGCAGATGGCCAGAACATGTAGAGGAAAGCAAGGAAGTGAGTGAAACAGTTTGGAACAGCTAAGGGAGGAAAACTTGTCTGTCAGTGTAAAGACTAAAGTGTCTGTCAGTTTGTTGTACTGTGGTGGCTTGTGTGTTGCAGTGAGGCTGGAGGCTGTGCCACTGGTGTCCCAAACACCAGCAGTGTTGCCCATGGTGGATGGGTTTCAGAAGGGCTTCCGGACTGAGATAGACTCAAAGAAGGAAGAAGCCATCCACTTTTCAAAGAATTGGCCAGTGAAAACCTTATTAACAGCAGTGAAAGGCTGTCTGATATATTACTGGAAAACTTTATGAATAGCCCTGAAACACTGTCTGGTATAGTGGTGGAGGATAAGCCTCTGAAGTTGGAAGGCACTCAAAATATGACTGAGAAAGAGCTGCCTCATCAAAGTAGAGCAGACCTTAATGATATGAATAAAGTAGAGCTTTCAGGACCTCCATTTGCTGATGTGGCACCACCCAAAATGAGAAAAAACAGCTGCAAACATCCATTAATAATTGAACATGGAATGTACAAAAATTGGTAGTTATGAAAAATGAAATGGAACACATAAAGATCGATATCATAGGCATTAGTGAGCTGAAATGGACCGTTTTTGGTTGTTTTGAATCAGATAACCATATGATCTACTATGCTGGGAAGGAGCTCTGGTAGCATAGTGCCTAAGGCACTTAACTGCTAACCAGAAGGCTGGTGGTTCAAACCCACCAGTCACTCCTCGGAAGGAAGGTTGGACAGTCTACTTCCTTAATGATACTGCTTCAGAAACCCAAGGAGGGGTCACTATGAGTCAGGTCCGACTCGACAGGACCTAACAACAACAACAATAATGCTGGAAATAACAAATTGAAGAAGAATGGTGTGGCAATCATCACCACAAAGAATGTTTCAACATCTATCCTGAAGTACAATGCTGTCAGTGATAACATAATAATCATACACCTACAAGGAAGGCCACTTAATACTACTATTATTCAAATTTACGCACCAACCACCAAAATCAAAGATGAAGAAATTGAAGATTTTTACCTTCGGTAGTCTGAAATTGACTGAACATGCAATCAACTTGTGCTGACTATCACTGGTGATTGGAATACAGAAGTTGGAAATAAAATATCACCAGTAGTTGAAAAATTTGGCCTTGGTGATAGAAATAATGCTGGAGATGGCATGATAGCATTTTGCAAGACCAATGACATATTCATTGCAAGTACCTATTTTCAACAACACAAATGGCAGCTATACATATGGACTTCACCAGATGGAGTACACAGGAATCAGATTTATAAGAAGGGGCCATTCCCTGTAGAAGGATATCATGCTTGGTAAAGTGGAATGTCAATGAAAAAGGGGAAGACCTTCCACAAGATGGATAGACATGATGGGCTCAGGTATAGCAAGGACCATGGACCTGGCAGAGGACCAGGCAGTGTTTCGTTCTGCTGTTCATAGCATTACTGTGAGTCGGAGATGACTCCATCGAGTCATCTAACACCTAACAATAACTATAATCAATACCTATTAAAGTAACAATCAAGAAATTAGATGACACTGTACTAGGCAAATTTGCTATAAAATACTTCTTTAAAAGTATGAAAGAGCAAAGATGTCACTGTAAAGACTAAAGTGTGCCTGACCTTACTCATTTTTTTTAATCACTTCAAGTGCATGTGAAAGCTTGACAATGAATAAGAAATACTGCAGAAAAATTGATGCACTGGAATTGTGGTGTTGGTGAAGAATATTGAAAATATCATGGACTACCAGAAGGACAAACAAATCTGTCTTGGAAGAAGAACAAGAATAGCTGGAATACTTCTTAGAAGCAAAATGGGCTGACTTTGTTTCATATACTTTGGTAATCTTGTTACAAGGGACCAGTGGAAATTTTTGACAAATTGAATCTTTTTTCCATTTATCATAACACTGCTTATTGATCTAGTTGTGAGGATGTTTTTTTTCTTTATGTTGAGAGGTGTATGTATGTATGTATGTATGTATGTGTGTATATATGTTGTTGTTGTTGTTATGTGCCGTTGAGTCAGCCCTGACTCATAGCG
>NW_006921660.1:7441835-7444067 GCF_000298275.1 Orycteropus afer afer
CACACACACACATGATACATAGAGAGAGAAACAAGGAAGTTCTGGAAGAAGAACAAAAATACCTGAGTATGTTATAGTACAATCCTCCCAAGGTAGGATTTAAAAGGCCATACAGAAGTTTCTTCTATGTACCAATATTATTGATTATAATTGAGGAAAATTTTTCAGGAGGATATATGCCTTTGGAATTGATTGTTTGTTGTTGCCATTAATATTTTTAAAGGTTCTTGAAAAATGATATGGGAACTAAAAACAAATAAATAAATAAAAATAAAAATGGAAAATATATCAACAGCTCCAAAAATCATAACCTCAGGGTAGGCTGCAATAGTGAAAATCAATTCCTGAACAACCTTGTCTAATAATATATCTTAGGAACAGCAGCAGACATCCACTGTTCTTTCTGCCTGTCTGCCTGCCACCATTTATTTATCTACTATTTATATCTCTATCTACCTGTATATTTATTTATGCTTCATTATTTTCAAAAAGATTTGATATAATTTATAGAAATACATTTACTTCAAAAGGGTAAAATGTTCAAAGGAGAAGAAAATAGACAAAGCGAAACAGGTTGTTTTTGTTGCAGTGAAACACTAAACCACCTGTTATGAGTTTGGATGCCTGTTAGGTCTAAAACCAAAGACTTCTTAGTCTAATCATGGACATCACAAATCAGATAATCTTCTCCTCAAGGATTATACATTTCAAAGGTAAAATAATTAAATCTAATCCATAAGCCTCAAATTTCCTAATGTTTACTTTACTTTTACATTTTCAGTGATTGCATACATTTCAAATTTTTATTTGTAAGAGGTGATATTGATGTTTTTCACCTATAAACTTATAAAATCAATAATAAATAAATTTTCCCATTTTCCAAATCAGATGGCATTGCAAACTGTCTTTTTCAAATAAAGTATAATGTAGTAAAAAAAACAATTTCTCTCAGAGTGCAATTGTTAAGTGTAAATTACAAAATAGCAAAATTTCATTTTTTTTTATCCTCAGTGTGTAAGGGAATTTAAATGGAGGTACCTGACACAATCTGAAATGGTTGGCTTGAAGTCAGGGTGCAACTGTCTTTTGTTAGTTCCATTTTTCACCAGGAAACCAAAGCAAACCAAAGCAAACCAAACACTTCCATTGAGTCTTTTCAGACTTATAGTGACCCCCAGAGGGTTTCCAAGGCGGTAGATCTTTGCAGAAGTAAATTACCTTATGTTCCTCCCATAGAATAGCTTGTGGTTTTGAACCACCGACTTTCTGGTTAGCAACAAAATGTTTCTCACCCTAACAACAGCCATTTTCTGTGCAGACCTAATCAAGAAACAAAACTCTGGGCGCATAATGGCTAAAGCACTTGCCTGCTAACCGGAAGGCTGGCGGTTCAAACCCAACAGCCACTCCTTGGAAGGAAGGTTGGGCAATCCTACTCCCGTAGTGATACTGCCTCGGAAACCCAAGGAGGGGTCGCTATGAGCCGGGGCCCACTGGACGGCACATAACAACACATAGCAACAATAAAGCTAAGGGTATAGAAACAGTGTCCCTGATAGGAGACCTTGACACCAAAAGGCTTAACTAAGTCTTTTATGAAAATACCTTCAGCCTGAGCAGATAATTTCTAAGAAAGAAAGATCTGGCAATCATGATGTGACTATGTGGGTGATTCTTCCATCTGTCACGTATCCTTGAGATTTGTTGTTATTTGCCGTCGAGTCGGCCCCGACTCATAGCAACCCCTCCTTGGGTTTCCGAGGCAGCATCACTACGGGAGTAGGATTGCCCAACCTTCCTTCTGAAGAGTGGCTGGTGGGTTTGAACCACCAGCCTTCTGGTTAGCAGTCAAGTGCCTTAGGCACTATGCTACCAGAGCTCCTTACTGATAGCATTCTGTTAAATCCTCTGAAAGATTACATGTGACCAACTGCATGGTATAGGTAATAAGTACGCTGAAAGAAAAAGTGAATTTGGAATTTGAGGTATGCCATGAACAATAGGTAGGATTAGGTAGGTTGATATAAGAGAGGAAAGAACACTTGAAACAACAGGAGCAGAGCCATCATTGGGGAAATCATCTTGGATTGTTATAAGGGAGAAAAAACTGGAGCAGTGCTAAAGTATCACATAAAAGAGAAGATGTTGTTGTTGTTATTTGCCATCGAGTCGGCCCCGACTCATAGCGACCCCTCCTTGGGTTTCCGAGGCAGTATCACTACGGAAGTAGGA